>NC_064849.1:81475763-81620763 GCF_024139225.1 Suncus etruscus
AAAAAGAAAAAGAAAGAAAGAAGAGAATAAAGAAAGAAGGAAAGAAAGCATGAAAGAAGCCAAAATAAAACAAAACACAGAAAAGATACAAATATTGTAATTGTCATTACATTTTGTGCAAAGTCTTCTTTCCCTCTTAAAAGGGTATAATGAAAAGTTTTTATTTTATAAAGAACACTGCATCTATATTTATAGGTTCAGATTTCAGTTATTATTATACTCAAACATTATGTCTTTAACCAGTGTTTTATGTTGCCAGACTCTTACTTGGAAATCCCGTGTTAGTAATAAGACACATATGGCTGATAGATAACTTACTGAATACATTAGTAAATATTTAAATTGAGAGGCTAATGCAAACTTTATAATAAATATGAGATTAATTATATAAATTAAAATATGGATATACATTTGAATTATCTACCTTTATAGAAACATCTATATCACCTATCAATCTCACCAATCAGAATATCTAATTTTTATTTATAATATTGAGATATGACTCAAGTATATTTCATTGAATGTCATAGAAGAATTAATTTATGGAGAATTAAGCTAATCACATTTTATCATCCTTTTTTAATAGTTTTTGAATCATATCCAGCATCCCTCAGGGGTTACTCCTGGCTCTGTGCTTAGAAGTCACTCCTGGCAGGCTTGGGGACCATATGGGATGCCAGAATTCAAATCCTGTATTGACCAAGTGCAAGGGAAACGCCCTATGTCTCTGCTATCTCTCTGGTCCCTTATTATCTTAATTATATATGTTATAGTGTAGAAATAAAAACTTTTTCACAAATATGCCTTTTTGTACATATTACAAAACTGAATTACACTGAAAACAACTAAGTGTGATCTATGACAGAACCAGAAGTAAGTCCCAGTAATGCTGGGTGTGGCCCTAAGACCATAATCAATAAAAGAGTAACAAAATAGCTTTTTAATTTATTTTTTTTGGTTTTGGGCCACACCCTGCGATGCTCAAGGGTACTCATGGTATGTGCTCAGAAATCGTCCCTGGCTTTGGGGACCATATGGGATGGCGGGTGATCAAACCGCAGTTTAGGCTTGCAAACACCTTACTGATTGAGTCACAGCTCAGGCCCCAAAAAAGCTTTTAATATTGTATTTTAAACACAAATAAAATATATCCATGGTGAAACATAAACTTTTAAGACTATGTCAATGTATCTGATATTTTAATAACCAAATAATGATTTCATTTTCAATATTGAGAGTTGAAAGATAATACCTAAAATTCTTAATATTTAATAATGATTTTGTTTCAATTGAGCCCGTCTATGATAAAACCAGTCACATCTTTCTTTTTTTTTTTTTTTTTTTTCTTTTTTGGCAGCATCTCTATCAGGTTTTGGTATTAAGGTGATGTTGGCTTCATAAAAGCTATTTGGAAGTATTCCTGTTTTTTCGATTTCATAAAAGAGCCTGGCCAGAATTGGTAGTAGTTCCTCTTGAAAGGTCTGAAAGAATTCATTCGTGAATCCATCAGGGCCTGGGCTTTTGTTTTTGGGTAAATTTTTGATTACAGTTTTAATTTCCTCAATAGTAATGGGGGTGTTTAGATATGCTACCTCTTCTTTATTCAACCGTGGAAGGTTATATGAGTTCAGAAATTTATCCATTTCTTCCAGGTTCTCATATTTAGTGGCATAGAGTTTCTCAAAGTATTCTCTGAATACCCTTTGAATCTCTGCAGTATCTGTAGTGATCTCCCCCTTTTCATTTCTAATACGCGTTATCAAGTTTCTCTCTTTCTTTTGCTTTGTGAGTTTTGCCAATGGTCTATCAATCTTGTTTATTTTTTCAAAGAACCAACTTCTGCTTTCGTTGATCTTTCGGATTGTTTTTTTGGGTATCCACTTCGTTGATTTCTGCTCTCAGCTTTGTTATTTCCTTCTGTCTCCCTATTTTTGGGTCCTTTTGTTGAGCACTTTCTAGTTCTATTAGCTGTGTCATTAAGCTACTCAGGTAAGCTCCTTCTTCCTTCCTGATGTGTGATTGCAAAGCTATAAATTTTCCTCTCAGTACTGCTTTTGCTGTGTCCCATAAGTTCTGATAGTTTGTGTCTTTATTGTCATTTGTTTCCAGGAACCTTTTGATTTCCTCCTTGATTTCATCTCGGACCCACTGGTTATTGAGTATGAGGCTGTTTAACTTCCAGGTGTTAAATTTTTTCTTCTGTGTCCCTTTGCAGTTCACATCTAACTTCAGAGCCTTGTGGCCAGCAAAGGCAGCCTGCAAAATGTCTATCTTTTTTATTTTATGGAGGTATGTTTTATGTGCCAGCACGTGATCTATCCTGGAGAATGATCCATGTACATTGGAAAAGAATGTGTATCCAGGTTTCTGAGGATAGAGTGCCCTATATATATCTACTAGGCCTCTTTCATCCATTTCTCTTTGCAGGTCTAGTATATTTTTGTTGGGTTTCCATTTGGTTGACCTATCAAGTGTTGACAAGCCTGTGTTGAGGTCTCCCACAATTATTGTGTTATTATTGATATCCTTCTTCAGATTTGTCAACAATTGTATTAAATACTTTGCTGGACCCTCATTCGGTGCGTATATGTTTAGGAGAGTGATTTCTTCTTGCTGTACAAATCCCTTGATTAGTACATAATATCCATCTTTGTCCCTTACAACTTTTCTGAGTATAAAGTTTGTGTCATCTGATATTAGTATGGCCACCCCCGCTTTTTTAAGGGTGTTGTTTGCTTGAATGATTTTCCTCCAGCCTTTGATTTTGAGTCTATGTTTATTCTGACTATTCAGGTGTGTTTCTTGTAGACAGCAGAAGGTTGGCTTCAGTTTTTTGATCCATTTCGCCACTCTGTGCCTCTTAACTGGTGCATTTAGTCCATTGACATTGAGAGAAATAATTGTCATGGGATTTATTGCCATCTTTGTGTAGAAGTTTGGTGTGTTTTTTGTTCTGTCTTGTTTTTAGAGTAGATCTTTCAGTTTTTCTTTTAAGGCTGGTTTTGAGTCTGCAAAGATTTTGAGCTGTTGTTTATCTGTGAAGCCGTGTATACATCCGTCAAACCTGAAACTTAGTTTTGCTGGGTGCAATATTCTTGGCGAAGTATTTATTTCATTGAGTTTTGCCACTACGTCCCACCACTGCCTTCTGGCCTTGAGTGTTTCTGGTGACAGGTCTGCTGTAAATTTCAAGGATGCTCCCTGGAATGTAATTTCCCTTTTCGATCTTGCTGCTTGCAGTATTCTATCTCTATCGGTGGGTTTCATCATGGTGACTATGATGTGTCTTGGGGTGTTTCTACTGGGGTCTTTTTTAGCTGGTACTCTTCGGGCATGCAGGATTTGGTCACATGTTTTCTTTAACTCTGGTAGTTTCTCTGTGATGATGTTCTTAACCATTGATTCTTCCTGAAGATTTTCTTCTTGGGTCTCTGGAACTCCAATGATTCTAAAGTTGTTTCTGTTGAGCTTATCAAAGACTTCTATTTTCATCTTCTCATATTCTTTGAGTAAATTTTCCATTGTCTGATCATTTGATTTGAGGCTTTTTTCCAATCTCTTCTGCTGTGTAAAGTTGTTATGCATCTCGTCTTCTAAAGCACTAATTCTATCCTCAGCTGCTTTTAACCTGTTGGAAAGCTCATCCATTATGTTCTTCAATTCGTCTACTGAATTTTTCAGACCTGTTATCTGATCTGATATTTCAGTTTGGAGTTTTCTGATTTCTATCTTCATATTCTCTTGATTTTTATTAGTGTTCTGATTTATACTTTCTTTGATATTTGTTAGCAACCTCCATATTTCGTCTCTAAACTCCATTTCTGAAAGACTGCTTAGGTAGTTGGTCGTTGTTGGGTCATCAGAGTTTCCATCTTCATTCTCTATGGTTGAAGTTGGTCTGCGTAGTCTCCCCATTGTCACGCTTACGCTGTGGGTTTTTCTACGTGTTGTGGTGGTACTCATTGGCTAGGTGGAGTGCGCGGCCGCAAAGCGCAGCGGAGCGGCCGCGCTCCGGCCCCCAAACACTCACCTCAGCCGAGGCAAGCAGTCAGGGGATGCCAGGAGAAGTCCCCAAATCACCAGTCACATCTTTCAATTGAACAAAATTTATACCTCCTTAAATCTTATACACTAATTATCTAAAATATATTATATAAAAATAAATTTAATCATAATTTCTTTTTGAACAGACATTTCTCCTTTCTCAAAGTAATAAAATACATTTATCTTTTATCTAATTTAGACCTATTAATTTAAATTTTCTTGATTTTTAAGTATTAAAAATGATAAATGGAGAAGTATTCATTTAATATATAGCCATTTTTCTTCAGAATATTAGTCGATAACTCCTTTTGGAAAACCTCAAAAGGTCTCTTGGTAACAAGCTAGATGGCTTGATTTAGCACTTCATGTTACAGTAAACAAGAACTTATGAAAGCTAGAAGTGAAAGAATTTACAGGTCCACAATGGATTAGTGAAAAGATGACTAAATCACTGTAACCAAAATATACAATGAATACTTTCTTGCACATCCAGTCACTTTTAAACTGACTGAAAACTATTACAAACCTTAAATGTAATATCACTTAGACAATTAAATATAGACATTTTACTTCTAGTCTACTAAATTCAAACTTACTTTAAAATATACAATTCAATATGCAGGTTAACAAAACATTAGAACCATTAATTTGATAATCTTGATGATGAGCTATTGTCTCCGCATCTTGATTCATCTGCAAACTATAAAAAATGTATTCTACCTACAAATAGGTATCCTGTTAATCTTTTTTTATTTTATTAGAGTGCAGACACTAGTAATTCTATCTTATCTTGGGCTACCTCTTAAATTTTGGTGTTTCCTACGACATAGATCTAATCTATAATAAATTTGAATATGTCTCATTTTAATGAAGACGAGCTACCTCAATAGCACGAAATAGTTTCAGGCAGTAGTCATGGTTACACTCTGCTTAAATAGGAAGCCAAAAAATGCAAAGTGACGCCATTTATATCACTGCAGGTTACTAATCATATGAGGTGTGCACTATTGATCCTCAGATTTGATTTAACACAGAAAGAGTTGGACTTCATAAAGTCATACTTCAGAGATTGGTGAACTCTAAAAACATAATGCAATCCTCTCAGTTAATAAATTAAAATACTAAGACTGCTATGTTTGTATTAACCTCTCATAGCTGTTCATACTGCTACCATGGTAATGTTTAATGAACATTTTATAAATGTTACTATCTCAATAGTTATAGTAATGTAAAGAATAATAATTTAAACCTCAAATAATATTTATCTTTTATTAGTTCTTATTACTATACAATTTAGGCCACACAAAGTTATTCCCAAGCCTTACTCCTGGTTCTAAGTCAGGAACCATTCTATGCAGTGTTCAGAAGATCACATGTGTGCTGGGGCTCAAACATGGTATAGCCATGTGCCAGGAATGTGACCTTCTCAATGTATTTTCTCTCTGGATCCTGAAGCTCTCTTTTAGATTGATTGTCTATTTTTTTATGTTCAGCACAAATGAGAAAGTAAAATTACCAGTTAAAACAAAGGACTTCCAGCAAAATTTGAATTTTGGACAATGAAATTGTCTTTTTGTTAGAATAAGCATGCCCTATGTAACATTTATACTGTGTATGGGTTATTTATGCAAAAATATATTAAAAATTTAAACCTTACCACATTTATCTCAATCCAACAGTGTTCCTATCATACCCAATAATCCATATTTATTCTTCTCCATTTATTATATTCTCTTCATTCATATAATAGTTTGTAAATTCTTGTGCACTATATATCCCTTATGTATCATTTAGCCCTATCCATTTTAGCTATGATTTTTGAATCATGATTAATGATTATATCCTCCTATATATATTTTCTTCTATTTGTTTTGCTGTTGTTTGAAACATTTAATATAGTTCAATTTAGTTCATTTTTTTTGCAATTTTATGACAATTTAGACAGTAAATAAAATTATTATTTGTTTTACAAATCATTTCTGTCTAGTTACATCATTTCCTGAAGTCTAGATTTTGCACATGGTACCAAATTTTGAAAACAGTCTTTTAAAGATTTCTTTTAGTCAAGATGATTCTGATTTGTATATAGAGTGTGGTATAGAAATCTAACATATCATTTTAACAATATTAGTTTTTTTCTTAGCCCACCACACCACTGAAATGATATGTCATATCTCACTGAGGTTTTCAAAACTTTACATGATATGCACCTCTAATATCAGTATTTAATATTTATTTCTGACATGTAGAATCACCCTACATTCAAATTTAACCTAGAAATAATATCTACTCAAATTAGAATCAAAAGATTGATCAAAGCCCCCAAGTAAGCCAACATACGGATCAAATCAAGAAACACTGTATAATAGGAAACTGTACATACATGTAAAATTGTTTTTAAAGCATAGCTATTTTATTGTATTTGTATGGATAACAGCGAGTAGAAAAATCTTGTAGTTCTTCAATAATCCCTGATCTCAGAATAATAATGTTCTGTGAATTTTCCAACAAATCCATCAGCTCAATAACTTCTTGAATCGGGGTGAGAAGACAGTAGCTTAGAAAACAATAAAAATACAACCTGGTATTTCTTCAATTTGAATCAATTTGATTCATTCCTTGTAAAAAATAAAGGCGACCTAGTCTTTGCTGGTACATTGATAAGCGTACATATAAAGTAAGGAGTATAAAAGTCTAATAATTCTATAGGAAATATTCCCATCTTTAAATTAACAATAGTTTCTGAAACCATTTAAAGATAAGATGTAAATTACCCCATGCTGCTTTTGTGAGAGTTCACTGATAAATTCATTTAAAAATAAGATTTGAAGTTTTATTTGTGATGTAGTTCACAAAATGTAAAAAGAAAACAAACTTTCTTAGTTTAAACATTTATGAAGTTGTAAATAATTTGTAAGTGGTCTTGTAAATGAAAATGTAGCATGACCTATTTTAAGAGACATCAGAAAATAAAACACTACATGAAAATAAAATAAAATTTTCAGTAACATAAAATGTATCTGTTTCCACTGTTGTTTTTTTAAAGGTATATGTGCTTTTTTGCTGGTATTTTTTGTAACTCAGAGCTTAAGTAAAACAGATGCTTCTATTTTTTTTATTCATAATACTTTATTTTCTTGTATTAGCTATATGCCACTTTTATGTGCAAATGATAAAAAATAAAGAATGGGAATCTTATTAAAGAAGGAAATGATAAATGAAAGCAATCTTTCATAACACTTTAAAGACACTCATAAAGAAATTCTAGGGCATGTTATTGTACAGTTATTTCTTTTAGACCATTGTTCATATTTTATCCTTAATGCAACAAGCCGCATTGCAATGAAATTCCTCTAGAAAATAAACATTCTCACTATTCTACTTGAGCTAACAACTTTTTTATGTATGCATAAAATCTTTGTCTCCAGAGAAGTTTCTGTTCTTTTATAAGTTAATTACGAATATTTAATAGACTATTGAATCAGGCCACTGATAAAAAGGACTTGAAATAAGAGAATAATTTCTCCCACTCAGTGGGTGGCTCTTGTATCTTGGGCACTATTTCCTTTGAGGTGCAGAAGCTTCTCAGCTTAATATATTCCCATCTGTTAATTTCTGCTTTCACTTGCTTGGAGAGTGCAGTTTCTTCCTTGAAGATGCCTTTAACCTCAATGTCCTGGAGTGTTTTACCTACGTATTGTTCTATATATCTTATGGTTTTGGGGCTGATATCGAGGTCTTTAATCCATTTGGATTTTACCTTCGTACATGATGTTAGCTCTGAGTGGGAGAAACTATTCACCCAATACCCATCAGATAAGGGGCTAATCTCCAAAATATACAAGGCACTGACAGAACTTTACAAGAAAAAAACATCTAACCCCATCAAAAAATGGGGAGAAGAAATGAACAGACACTTTGACAAAGAAGAAATACACATGGCCAAAAGACACATGAAAAAGTGCTCCACATCACTAATCATCAGGGAGATGCAAATCAAAACAACGATGAGATACCACCTCACACCACAGAGAATGGCACACATCACAAAGAATGAGAATAAACAGTGTTGGCGGGGATGTGGGGAGAAAGGAACTCTTATCCACTGCTGGTGGGAATGCCGTCTAGTTCAACCTTTATGGAAAGCGATATGGAGATTCCTCCAAAAACTGGAAATCGAGCTCCCATACGATCCAGCTATACCACTCCTAGGAATATACCCTAGGAACACAAAAATACAATACAAAAACCCCTTCCTTACACCTATATTCATTGCAGCTCTATTTACCATAGCAAGACTCTGGAAACAACCAAGATGCCCTTCAACAGACGAATGGCTAAAGAAACAGTGGTACATATACACAATGGAATATTATGCAGCTGTCAGGAGAGATGAAGTCATGAAATTTTCCTATACATGGATGTACACGGAATCTATTATGCTGAGTGAAATAAGTCAGAGAGAGAGAGAAAAACGCAGAATGGTCTCACTCATCTATGGGTTTTAAGAAAAATGAAAGACATTCTTGCAATAATAACTTTCAGACACAAAAGAGAAAAGAGCTGGAAGTTCCAGCTCACCTCAGGAAGCTCATCACAAAGAGTGATGAGTTTAGTTGGATAAATAACTACATTTTGAACTGTCCTAATAATGAGAATGTATGAGGGAAATTGAGAACCTGTTTAGAGTACAGGCGGGGGTCGGGTGGGGAGGAGGGAGACTTGGGACATTGGTGATGGGAATGTTGCACTGGTGATGGGTGGTGTTAAGAAAAAAATATTGTTATTCAATAATGGAATACAATGTATATACAATATATTATTATATACAATACATTGCATTATAAAAAAAGAAGATTGTGAAGGAAAATAAAAAAAAAGAAATAAGAGAATAAAATGGAGTCATTTGGTTTTTCCTGAGGAATAATTCCCTGTGCATACAATCTAAGGTTTAGAAACTATTTTTCTTGAAGGGAAAATTGCCCATTCTGTCATTTGGTATGTGCATCAGATTAATACCTCTGTCCTGTTGGCTCTGCCTTCCCTTGAACAAACCAAGCTTCATAGTTTGTCACAAATCAATAATTGTCATGTTCATCCAAAGTCCTTGCCATCCTTCATCCAAAGCCAGTCCAAAAACAGAGATATAGATGACAAATTAGTTCAATGTGCTACAAATATAAACAACAAAGTATGTGTCAAGGGAATTTCTAGCACCCATTCTTATTGGCCATGTAAGATTTAAATCTGGGTGTACCCCGAGTCTGAAAACCATATCACCACTCTTATCCCTAAAATTCTATAATATATTATTGATTATCCTTGTGTAGATGTTATGTCCTAAGGTTAGAACTACCCTACCTATCTTTTAAATCAACCTGTACCCTAATTCTGATTCTGTACTCCTGTTTAATTGATGATTAATCATAGTTCATCTACCTCGCTCACTAAATTCTAGGAATTGTTGATCCTAGAACCTGGGATCTCAGAGGGGATGAACCACAATGCTAATCCTTACCTTATTATTCTACATCACTTTTATTTGGAATTATTGCAAAACTAATCATGTACAATACTAAAGTTTCAATTATGATGCTTGGACACTTTAAGGTGTCCATCATATTGAATATCAGTGACCAACATTTATAAAAAAACATGTGGCTTTTTTATCATCTCAAAACAACCTACAACTTTATGAATCACACAATCAATTTTAATAGTATTTTTTCTTTAGGGTCTCAGAACTCAATTCATTTCCAGTGGCTCATTAAACCTGCCATATTTATTTTGGGAGGGATTTGGGGAGATGCACATATTTTGTGACACTTAGGGCTCATTCCTGTGATCAGGTCTAATTGCTGGCAAGTACTCATATACCATATGGAATATAAGAATGGATTCTGGACAGAATTATGCAAGGCAAGTTTCCTACCCACCCAGGGATCCTCAAACTTTTTAAACAGGGGCCAGTTCACTGTCCCTCAGACCAGTGGAGGGTCTGACTATAGTAAAAACAAAACTTATGAACGAATTCTTATGCACACTGCATATATCTTATTTTGTAATGAAGAAATAAAACAGATACAAATACAATATGTGGCCCACGAGCCATAGTTTGAGGACCACTGTGGGTAGTCCTTTCTTTTAAAGCAAACCTTGGGAAAACTAAAGAACAAATTATGTGGTACCAAAGAACAGAGGAAGAAGAATAAAAGGGTTCATATAAAGAGAGCAATAGTACAGTGGGTAGGGCGTTTGCCTTGCAGCAGACAACCTCAGCTTGATCCCAGCATCCTATATGGTCCTTTGAGCCTTCCAGGAATGATTTTTGACTGCAGAAATAGATGTAACCCCGGAGTGCCTCTGGGTGTTCCCCAAATACCAAAACCACAAAACAAAACAAAAAAAGAAACTCTAGTCATGATTGCATGCACACAAAGCTTTATGATGGACATCTATAATAATAATAAAATAATAATAATAATAATGTTCCAAAAATATTTTATTCTAGGGGTTGGATCGGTAAGGCATTTGCCCCAAGTCTGCCAGGGGCGATATCTGAGCACAGAGCCAAGAGTAACTTCTGGACACAGCTGGGTGTGACCCAAAAACAAACAAACAAACAAACAAACAAAAGAATTTATTCTATCCTTACTTTTTGGTCCTCTCCTCCTGGAGTCCAGCCCCTAGTGAACAGGCCTGAAACAGGGTGCCACTTGGACTAAGAAAACAAGACAGACATAGGGAGAAAATCCTCCCTATCGGTCAGTGGCCTCCTACTTCATAGACTGAGAGCGTGACTGTACTCCTCATAGGACATTTATTGTTCAGGAATAATAAATCAAATGAAGAAAGACTCTTAAGAGACACATTTTTATCTAAAGCTAAGAAAGCCTAAAAGGGATTTTACATTTAACAAGAGAATGTTTGAGGAAAGAGGAAGTTAAAGTAAAATCTCTGAAGATGTCTTCCACAGGGAGGGGTGACAGATAAAAGACTGAATTATAGTTGGTCTTATGCCAGGATGTACCCTGGGTAAAGTCTCCCTGTTTTAAAGCTGAAAGTGTTTCCTCTCTATTTTCCCTATATTTTGCTGTGCCTATGGACCAAAACACAAAAACAAAACAAAACAAAAAACCCACAAAACTTGCCACACACACTATTTTTAATTATTTATTGTATTTTTAGTCTCTTATGTTTTAAACTGGGGCAAATTGGGGCTCCCTCCTTTTCATATAATCTTTGGGCACAGTTTAATTTATTTTACCACATATTCCTGCATTTTTTCTATACAATTATCAGGAAAGGAATAAAGAAAATCTGTGACTAGGGTCCAAATGGTCTCTGATGCATTGACAGGGAAATAAATAAGAACAGAATTAAATATCCAAGCCAAAGTCAACGACCATAGAATCAGGAGACCTAAACTTTAGCAATCTAAACTTAAAGGGGCCTGTTATACTAGCAGGCCAGGGGACAAAGAATGGTAGTGTAGGATACACTCTAGGTCCTTTGGTGGAGAGTGGTGGTGAGAAAGGCCCTGACACATTGTATATTTCAAATTCAACTATGAAGAATTCTGTTGATCACAATTATTTCAATGAAATAAAATAATAAAAATATTAAATCCCCCCTGTAATTTATTTTTAGAGCCCTCAGATCTTCATCTGCATCTCCCCTCAACTAACAGCTCTATGTTTCTTTCTGTCTGCCCCTCTCTCTGTCTCTCTGCATCTGTTTGTCTGTCTCTCTCCTGCCTTTCTCTCTGTCTCTCTCTTCTCACCCTTTTTTCTTTTTTCTTAATTAGTAGTCTAATATTTCATGAGTTCACTATTAGATTTCTCTGATATTCTTAGTGTGATTGAAGACAAGCAGGTGCAGAATGATGGTCAGGGCATGCTACATCCCTTTATTTCCAGAATGCCTCATGAACAGGCAACCAACTTTTTTTCAGGGATCTATTGCCTGTGAGTACAGGTTATTTTTTCAAGCATCCGTTTTTACAGGTGCTACTTATTTCAAAAGTCCTCTCTGCGAGTACAGACTGCTTTGAAGAGTTACTGTAATAGTAGAAAGCTTAAAAAAATCCTTCCTTGGCAGTTAGGACCTTTATAAACTTGGTGACTTTCTAAGTTTCAGGATTTGTTAACACCGGGGTTGTAGAAAGGTCATCCATGTGTCCTTTCCAGGAGGTCACACATGTGTCTCTGTGTCCTGATCTGGGGATCTCTTCCTTTTCTGTGGGGGCCAGGAAGGCAGTGGTGGTAGCTCATTCTCTGCCTCATTCTCCCACTCAGCCATCAACATTTCTGTGCTCAGGGATCCAGCACCTACACAGTGATCCCTTTGTTTAAATTTTATTTTATTTCTTTTGTTTTATTGTTAGTTTTGTTTATTTTGGGGGCACACCCTGCTGCACTTGCTCAGGGGTTACTCCTGGCTGCTCAGAAATAGCTCCTGGCAGGCACAGGGTACCATATGGGACACCGGGATTCGAACCAACCACCTTTGGTCCTGGATCGGCTGCTTGCAAGGCAAACGCCGCTGTGCTATCTTTCCAGGTCCTGGCTCTGAACTCACAAATCTCTTCTGGATAAGAGAACTATATAGGATGCCAGGCATCAAACTCATTGTTTCTGTGTCAACTGCATGCAAGGCAAACACCCTACCACTGTGTTACCACTCCAGCCTCTGATCCCTCTGTTTCATGTCACGACCCTGAAACAACCCTTGTTTGTGACCCTGACATCATGTAATTTCTAGAAGCATCAGTTAAAACTGGAAAGTTTCAGTGGTCAAAGCCAATGTGCATCGAGAAGGGTCCTTACCTTGCACACTGGCTAACTAAGGTCAATCTGTGGACCCCATGTTGTCTCCCAAACCTACCAGTATTTGGTCCATCAGTATAGCCAGAAAAAAGTCATGAGCAACTTTAGATGTTACCCAATCCCATCCACACCCACTTCCTTCCCCAAGATACTACACAGAAAATAAGGTTATAGTTTCCATCCATCGAGTTGTTTATTCTCCAAGATTCAGAGAATAAAGTCTATCCAAGCATATAAAACCCTTAATATTGCACTTTCTATTTGCTTAAAAAACCTAGATCTTTACTCTTGGTATCTTCCTGAAAAATCCAGTCACAATAATAATCATATTCCTGCTCATTTACTGACTTTTGCTTTTTTACATTTTTTTCCTCATATAGTCTGCTATATATTTTATGTACAATTAAAAGATAATCAATAAATTTATCTTGTTTATTTTTTCTAATACTTGCCTCTGAATATGAGAAGCATTATTTTGTTTTTCTTTTAATTTTAATTTTTTTAGTTAAGCACCATGATTACATACATGATTGTAGTTGAGTTTTAGTCATTAAAAGAACACCTCCTTCACCAATGCAACCTTCTCACGACCAATGCCTCCATCTCACTATTTCCCCACACCCTGCCTATATTCAAGATAGGTATTCAACTTCTCTCACTCATTAACATTGTCATGATAGTTGGTGTAGTCATTTCTCTAAATAAACTCACGACTCTATGTGGTGAGCTTCACATGAAGAGCTAGTCCTTCCAGCCTTCATCTCTATTGTCACTGGGCATTATTACAATAATGTCTCTTGTTTATCTTAGAACCCATAAATTAGTGAAACTAATCTGTGTCTATCTCTCTCCCTCTGACTTATTTCACTCAGCACAATAGATTCCATGTACATCTGTATAGGAAAATTTCATGACTTCATCTCTCCTGAAGGCTGCATAATATTCCATTGCATATATGTACCATAGTGCCAGTCTCGGTGGCATGAAATGGTACCTCAATGTTTTGATTTGCACCTCCCTGATGAATAGTGATGTGGAGAATTTTTCATGTGCCTTTAGGCCATTTTTATTTCTTCTTTGAGAAATTGTCTATTCATTTTTTCTCCCATTTTTTTTGATGGGGTTAGTTGTTTTTTTCTTGTTAAGTTCTGTCAGTACCTTGTATACTTTTGATATTAGCCCCTAATCTGATGGGTATTTTATGAATAGCTTCTACCATTCTGTAGGTGGCTTTTGTATCCTAAGCACTATTTCCTTTGAGATGTGTAAGCTTCTCAGCTTAATATAGTCCCATTGGTTTTTCTCTACTTCCACTTGTTTGGAGACTGCTGTTTCCTCCTTGAAGATAACTTTAGTCTCAATGTCATGGAGTGTTTTACCTACATGTTGTTCTATATACCATATGGTTTGGGGCCTAATATCAAAGTTTTTAATACATTTGGATTTGACCTTTGTTCATGGTGTTAGAAGGAGGTTGAGTTCTCTTTTTGGCAGGTGGCTGGCCAATTGTGTAAATACCACTTGTTGAAGAGGCTTTCATTGCTCCATTTTGCATTTTTTGCTCCTTTAACAAAAATTAATTGGTTGAGTATCTGGGCACATTGTCTGAATATTGAAGTCTATTCCACTGATCTCAGGGTCTGTCATCATCTTGTTTCTTAATTCTTACTAGAGTTTTTAAACATATTGCAAATAGGATATGCATTAGTTAATATTCTGGCCAATATTTTGAAAAAATTTAGTACCCCTTTTCAAAAATTTTCCATATTTTGAAAATTTTAAAGTTATTCTCTTTCGAAAAATTTAAAATAATCTGTATATAATTTTGCAAGACTGAAACTGCTAATTTATTTTTTGGTCCCTGATCTATCTCTGCCAATTTGTTATTCTAATGCAGAAGTTAGTGAACCTGAAAAATTAAGCCACATAGTGTTTCTGAATTAATATTCACAGTGATATTCAGATTTGATATCCAGCAGTGACATCCATATTAGGAGCAGAGTCCAAAATGCAGATCAATAATGAAGATTTAATGTCCCAGATTTTTGACCACATAAACATGTCACCAAGAGAAAGCCCTGGACATAATTTGACATGTTTATTTTATCTCTGTGGAGAATTATTTTAATGTTAAAAACATTCTAACAATTCACTAAAAAGAAACATTTTAAATTGATTATTTTAACTTGATTTATTTCTATTGTTTTCAGAAAAGAACCCTGACAAAATATAAATTCATTCTGGAAAATTACTTTCAAAAAAAGGGAATGGGAATACTTATTAAACCTGATTGCATTGAGCTGACTGGAAACTATTCTTATCTTACAAAGGAGAAATTTATGGATCAATCTTAAAGATAATTTATTAGTTAAGCTATCATGACAGCCTTCAGAAAAAAATGTACAGAAAACAGCAAGACATTTAAAATTAGGTGTCAATTGATAATGAACATTATGAAGAACATGTAACATGCTTTTTTTAAACTACCAAATGGAATTGTCTAACCACATTGCTAAGTACTCAGCTAAAAATAGCTAAAATATAAAATAGTTCTCTTAAAAGAGCCTTTCTTTAACAAATATTGTATACATATAGGTGAAATTCTTTCTAGGGATCTGTTCCTCTTGGTGCCGTTATAACAATTTAATTCCCAACTCCAATAGATTTACTACTTGAAAGTTGGGACATTTGTTAGTAAAAATGAGACATAAGTGTTGTAAAAGGGTCTTAGGAAAAGATTCATGAGTTTCCAACCCAGATTCCCCACTGATCAGGGTTTGCCATTGCAGCAATTCTGTGTGTTAATCATTTTAACCATTTGATGAGTTTTTTCTGCAATGTCTGAGAATGCTGAACTCATCACCCCTGAGGAAAATAACTTGCAAGGAGATCCAAAGAGCTTCACTTTGCCCCCCACGACGATCCCATTTTCCGTGGGCCTTATAATAAAAGAAAGGAAATAACTTATCCTTGGGGACCAGTTGCAAAGTCAAATCATATGGCTTAGTAGTCAGAAAAAGAGGAATGAGGTAGATTTTTCTTATCTGTATTTATGTTCCTTTATAACTTTGTGTGTATGCTTAAGAACTAAACTAAACTCATACATTTCCAGAGAAATTAATCAGGAGGTCAAGCATTATTTTAGACTATACTAGCAACTAGACTAATAATTTCTTTTAGTTTTGTGGCAGAAAACTTACATTGTAGCCTAAGATCTGTACATTTCTCTGAAGGATTTACTACCCTTGGACAGTAAACTCAAAACTGCTCAGTGTCTCCTGATTTTTACAGGTTTGTTTTTTTTTTTTAATAACTACAGTGCACTGTCTAGAAAGTTCTGGCCCTTGTGGGCTGGATAGATAGTACAGGTAAGCCATTTGCCCTACAGTCTTCAGACTCTTAATGAATCCAGCACCACATATTACCCATGACCCTAAATCTCCAGGGTTGACACTTAAACATAGAACCAGAAGTAGGCCCTGAGCACTGCCAGGTGTGTTCCCCAAACAAAAACAAATTATGTTCTCTGAGAATTGTCTCAGTATATTACAGAAACAAAATTCCCATTGTATTTTGTGTTTCTAAAGACAATAGATAAGGAAAAAGAAGGAAGGAAGGAAGGAAGGAAGGAAGGAAGGAAGGAAGGAAGGAAGGAAGGAAGGAAGGAAGGAAGGAAGGAAGGAAGGAAGGAAGGAAGGAAAGAAGAAAGAAAGAAAGAAAGAAAGAAAGAAAGAAAGAAAGAAAGAAAGAAAGAAAGAAAGAAAGAAAGAAAGAAAGAAAGAAAGAAAGAAAGAAAGAAAGAAAGAAAGAAAGAAAGAAAGAAAGAAAGAAGAATAAAGAAAGAATAAAGAATAAAGAAAGAGAAACAAGAAAAGAAACAAAGAAGATGATGGAGGGAAGAAGGGAGAAAGGAAGGAAGGAAGAAAGGAAGGAAGGGAAAAAAGAAAGAAGGAAGAAATGAAGGACGAAAGAAGGGAAGTGGGCCAGAGCAATAGCACAGCGGGTAGGGAATTTGCCTTGCATGCAGCCAACCTAGTCCCAGCTACAGCATTCCATGATTCCTTGAGCATGCTAGAAGTCATTTCTTTTTTTTTTTTTTTTTTTTTTTTTTTTTTTTTTTTTGGTTTTTGGGCCACACCCGGTAACGCTCAGGGGTTACTCCTGGCTATGCGCTCAGAAGTCGCTCCTGGTTTGGGGGACCATATGGGACGCCGGGGGATCGAACCGCGGTCCGTCTCCTAGGCTAGCGCAGATAAGGCAGGCACCTTACCTCCAGCGCCACCGCCCGGCCCCTTTTTTTTTTTTTTTTTTTTTTTTTTTTTTTTTTTTTTTTTTTTTGGTGAAGTCATTTCTGAACACAGAGCCAGGAGTAGACCCTGAGCTCTTTCAGTGTGACCCCTCCAAAAAGAAAAAAAGGAAGGAAGGAAGGAAGGAAGGAAGGAAGGAAGGAAGGAAGGAAGGAAGGAAGGAAGGAAGGAAG
The DNA here is from genome assembly GCF_024139225.1 of Suncus etruscus. Taxonomy (NCBI): domain Eukaryota; kingdom Metazoa; phylum Chordata; class Mammalia; order Eulipotyphla; family Soricidae; genus Suncus; species Suncus etruscus. The sequence continues at coordinate 81,493,116 of NC_064849.1, forward strand.
GAAGGAAGGAAGGACGGAAGGAAGGAAGGAAGGAAGGACGGAAGGAAGGAAGGAAGGAAGGAAGGAAGGAAGGAAGGAAAATAATGGAGCAAAGAAAAAGAAAAGTTTATTATTTTAACCTGAAAGCACAGTAACAGAGAAGCATACATTTTCCACTAGCCAGAGCTTCTAAGGTAAATTTCAAGATCTTGAAGGGAAAAGAGATAGAATCACAAGCTAGAAGCACTTAAGCATTTTGACTCACAAAAAGTCAGATCTAGCATACATCAGCCAGGATTGAAGATTGCACGAAATTTTAGAAATGAGACAAATGACTCTTCTGGCAGAGAGTGTCCCAAGTCTCCTAACAAGTACAGCAGTGATGCTTAACTCTGTCCTCACTGAGATTGAACTGACATACAATATTGTGTGTCTAAAACACACAATTCTGGCTTGATATCATATATATTAATTTACACACATAGATTTTTTATCCATTCCTAATAATTCAAGATGGAAATTCATGTGCACACTTCAACACATATTTTTCAATAAATACACTGAGAAATAAACACACTTGGAAATATGTGGCAATTCAAAACAGCTCCAAATTCCAGAGTCCATAAACATTGAAAGTATGATGACCAACGTTTGTGATGAATACTGCATTATGCATATGAAGGTGATAATCTATGCCATAAAAATTTTATAATCATTCTTTCCTCAGTGTATATGGCTAGTCCTGTAAAGCAATTATAGAGTTGTTTAACTGTCAACACATAAATCATTATATCTGTTAATAAATTTAAATTTTTGTCTACATTTTTTGACAATTTTGATGTTAATAATACACAACATATCTATAGGATTTTATTTTCTATAAGACTATTAACTCTGGGGCTGGAAAGATAGCATGGAGGTAGGCGTTTGCGTTGCAAGCAAAAGAATGATGGTTCGAATCCGGCATCCCATATGTTCCCCCAAGCATGCCAGAAGCGATTTCTAAGAAAAGAGCCAGGAGTAACCCCTGAGCACTGCCAGGTATGACCCCCCCCCAAAAAAAAATAAAGAATATTAACTTAGGTTTTAAAAGAAAGACTTTTTTGTTGAACATCTGGTATCATTTGGTTGATACCAGAAATGTATGGAACTATCAATTATGGTATGATGCAATACATTCAATCTATGTTTTTATGCTCAACCTTAGGTCTTTGACTAATTGAAATTAGTATAATATAATTAAGGTTCATTCAAATTTTAATATGGAAATCTCTGTTGGTCAGTTTTATAGCTCATGATATCCATATGTATTACGTACTTATACTCACTTCTTTTATTTCTTTTTTAAAATAAAACTTTATTTAAACACCTTGATTACAAACACGATTGTGGTTGAGTTTTGGTCATGTAAAGAACAACCCCCATTCACCAGTGCAACATTTCCATCACCAATGTCCCAAAGATCCCTCCTCCCCATCCCACCCCTGCGTGTACTCTAGGTAGGCTTTCAATTTCCCTCATACATTCTCATTGTTAGGATAGTTCTCAATGTAGTTATTTCTCTAACTAAACTCATCAATCTTTGTGGTGAGCTTCAAGAGGTGAGCTAGAACATCCAGCCCTCCTCTCTTTTCTCTCTGAAAATTATTGCAAGAATATTTTTCATTTATCTTAAAATCTATAAATAAGTGAGACCATTCTGAGTCTCTCTCTCTCTCTCTCTCTGACTTATTTTACTCAGCATAATAGATTCTATTTACAACCATGTATAGGAAAATTTCATGACTTCATCTCTCCTGACGGCTGCATAATATTCCGTTGTGTATTTGTACCACAGTTTCTTTAGCCATTCATCTGTTAAAGGGCATCTTGGTTGTTTCCAGAGTCTTGCTATGGCAAATAGTGCTGCAATAAATACAGATATTAAGAAGGGACTTTTGTATTGTATTTTTTGTATTCCTGGAGTATATCCCAGGGAGTGGTATAGCTGAATCATATGCAAGTACAATTTCCAGTTTTTGGAGGAATCTGCATATTGCTTTCCATAAAGGTTGGACTAGACAGCATTCCCACCAGCAGTGGATAAGAGTTCCTTTCTCTCCACATCCCTGCCAACACTGCTTGTTCTCATTCTTTGTGATGTGTGCCAATCTCTGTGGTGTATGGTGGTACCTCATAGTTGTTTTGATCTGCATTTCCCTGATGATTATTGATGTGGAGCATTTTTTCATGTGCCTTTTGGACATTTGTATTTCTTCTTTATCAAATTGTCTGTCCATTTCTTATTCCAATTTTTTTGATGGAATTAGATGTTTTTTTCTTGTAAATTTCTGTTAGTGCCTTGTATATTTGGGATATTAGCCCCTTATCTGATGGGTATTGTGTGAATACAATCACCTGATTTTTTATAAAGGAGCAAGAAATCCTAAATGGAGCAAAGAAAGCCTCTTCAACAAGTGGTATTAGCACAACTGGCTAGACACTTGCAAAAAGTTGAAGTTAGATCCCCAGCTAACATCATGTATGAATGTAAAATCTAAATAAATTAAAGACCTTGATATCAGACCTGACACAGTAAAGCCTTGATATCAGACCTGACACAGTAAGGTCTATAGAACAACATATAGGTAAAACACTCCACGACATTGAGACTAATGGTATCATCATGGAGGAAACTGCACTCTCCAAACAAGTGAATTAACAAGAAACAAGGGATTAAGAGATGGGAATATATCAAGGGGAGAAGCTTCTGCACCTCAAAGGACATAGTACCCAGAATACAAGAGACACCCACTGAGTTGGAGAAACTATTCACTTCTTTAATTTCTTAATCATCCATTACTTATGTCCTTTATTGCTGCATCAAATATTAAGTTTTGTCAAGTCATCAGTGTGTCATTTTATTACCTTTAATACACAAATATGATGAAATTATAAAAATAAATCATACTGTTTTCTTTACATTCTTATTGTGGGAAGACGTTTAAAAATATAGATTAAATTATTTAGTCAAAATCCATCATCTTCAAAATTTTTATTTTTTATAGACTTTTTTTGGATCATGCCTATGGCCTCATGAGTAACAATGACAGGTAACCTATAAGAAGTCTGTGCAGGCATATACCTATGTCTGTGAGGTACAAATATGTCCAACACCTGTGTGCAATCACAGAAGCACATACATGCAAACACATACAGACAAACACATACATAGCTTTAATTCCCCCAATTTTGCAGAGTCCTACATTTTAGTTGCACCCATGTTTTATGAATTTTCCCCTTTGTTACCATACTTAATTCATTTCATCACTGATTTTTTTCTAAAGGTATTTTTTTGTTTCTAGGGTTTTTTGTTTGTTTGTTTATAGCTATTGGGGGTATATTCAATATTTACTCCTAGCTCTATACTCAAGGATGATTTCTGACAAGGCTCATAAGACAAAAATATGATTCTGGGAAAAAACAGTGATCTCCATGCTCTACCTGCTATACTATCTTTCTAGTTTTTAAAAAAACATTAATTCGGTAAATTAAATATTCTTTATTTTTTGTTTGTTTGGTTTTTGAGTCACTCCCAATAGCGCTCAGGGGTTACTGCTGGCTCTTCACTCAAAATTACTTTTGGCAGACTCGGGGTGCCATATGAGATGCCAGAATTTGAACCATTGTCCTTCTGCATGCAAGGCAAACACCTTACCTCTATGCTATCTCTCTGGACCCAAATATTCCTAAATATCTCTGTCTCCTTGTATATCTCTGACTCTGATTCGCTATCTCTGTTTCTGTCTTCCTGCCTGCCTCTTTGTCTGAGTCTCATTCTTTTTTATCTTTCTCCCTCCCTCTCTCTCTCCCCACCCTTTCTATCTAATTCACTTGCTCATTCTCCCCACCACTTAGAATCTGCTACAAGATATCTGATCTAATACAAGCACACTTACTAGAGATTATGATTATAATATAGTTCTATTAACATATTTGGCTGATTAATCAGAATCTTTACTCAATTGTGGGTACCTGCAAATAAAGATAAAATTCAAAAATTATTTTTTAATAAAAGAAATTAATAGGGTCCGGAGAAATGGCTCAGTGGTAGGGCATTTGCCTTGCACGTGGCTGACCCAAAACAGACTGTGGTTAGATCCCCCGATGTCCCATATGGTCCCCCAAGTCAGGAGCGAGTCCTGAGTGCACAGCCAGGAGTAACCCCTGAGCATCACCTGGTGTGGCCTAAAAACAAAAATGAAAAAAAAATAAAAATTCAATCATAATTTTTAACAATTCCACAAGCACATATTCATTTGACCTCTGACAGATGAGCTTATTTATGGGTAGTGCTGCAATTATTTTCCATAAATAAATTATGTTGCATTTGATGCATAATTTCTTAATTCAGTAAGCATGTAGAATATAGAAGCTTTTTTGTCTGAGGTAGGATATTTCATCTTTAGAGGACAGTTGATTATAATATACGTATTTGGTATGGCTGGTTCTGTGGCTTAGGGTGGTAATATATAATTAGGTTCCTAATTTGTAAATGTGTGAACAGCTCAAAAATAAAACTTTATCTCTCTAATAAAAGAAGTATCTCAGGCATAGAAAGAAGGCAATTTGAGTGAGAAAATTCATTCATTTTTTAAACACAGCTTAATACTTAGAAACAATTATTTGAAAAATAAGGTTGAGGGATAAACAGCATTATCTTAAATAAATATCCTATAGTGAGATTAAAATTATGCCTTGCATATTTTCTTTATAGATTATAGCCCTCAGAAATGTCTTCAGAAAAACAATCTGTTGAAAATTAAATATTCCAATACTTTAGAGATTACTGGACACCCACTTAAATAACTAAACTAGATCCCCAAGACACAAAACACCACAGTATTTGAATAACTGGGTGGGAGTGTATAGATGCAAATGAGAATTGAATTATAGATCTGTGTACAAGGCAATTTAGGTTCTTTGAAAACCAAAACTCACTATTAGCTACAAGAATAGAGCCAAGTTTTCTGAGTGCATAGTTGGAATAAATATAGCATTCACCTGGAAGAAGTCCAGAGTAACTCCCTCAGTAGAAAAGAGAAGGAAAATGAAAAAAACAGTATAAATGTTTTCAAAGCATCACTCAACACCAGTCTTAGTTGCTTTTAAACATCTAGTCTATGCATTCAGCCCAGAAATAATACACAGCAAAGGTTTATTTTAATACTGAGAGTGGTTGGACAGCTTTGACACATGGGAACAAGTTGCAAATAATTTTTGATAGCTTTTTCTCTATTGGACTATATTGCTTAACTGTATTAGAAAGTCAAAGATTATCTTTTTTTTTTGAGGCATATAGAAATTTTTATTTAATCATTAGTAGTACAAAGGACATTAAGATATGATCATTAATGAGACTGTAGAGAGAGTACACTAGGTAGAACTTTTGCCTTGCACTTGTCTGACCAGGGTTCTAAAGAGCAGCTGAATAAAGGATTATAAAAAAAAGGCTATTATAAATTGGAAGTATAAATATGAAAAGAGGTTAAAAAGACCTAAATTTCTTTAGTTTATATTTTATATATCTCTTTCACAGTTACAACTTTTTGATGTGTCAAATGTTCTTTTAGACAACATTCAGGAAAGCAAGACTTTTTTTTGGGGGGGTCAGACCTGGCAGTGCTCAGGGGTTACTCCTGGCTCTATGCTCAGAAATCACTCCTGGCAGGCTTAGGACCATATGGGATGCCGGGATTCAAACCACAGTCATTCTGCATGCAAGGCAAACGCTTTACCTCCATGCTATCTCTCCAGCCCCAGGAAAACAAGATTTTTTTGTGTGTGTTTTTTTTTTATTTTATAATAGCTTATTTTTATTGAGGATCAGAAGTTAATATACGGTTAACATTATTTCTGCACACATCTTTCCAACAATACCCCCATGGCCTGAGCACTTCTTACCTTCACAGTAGCCCAAGGGCCCCTTTCATAATAGCTCAATCCAGGGCCTATTTTAGTAACATAGGATTGAAACATAAACCAATCAGATTTGTACAAGTACAACAAAGATTATCTTAATATTTTAAAGATAGGTTATATTAATACCAAAAATAGCTATTCTATTTTTTAAGTCATTGAAAAAATAAACGGAATGGTTGTCAAGGAGCACCAGATAGTTGGTACTCAATTTCCCACTGTGAATTTTGTGATACTCATCAGAATATAAAAGCATCATAATAACAATTCTTTATTAAACTGAAGTACGGCAGTTTCCTCAAAGAAAAGTAGCATAAACAGGCTGCTCACAATTTTTGTGTAATTCCTTCTATGAGGATGTTTCAGTCTCAGATTGATTTTTGTTTTGTTTTGGGTTTTTTTTCGGCCACATCCGTTTGATGCTCAAGGGTTACTCTTGGCTAAGCGCTCAGAAATTGCCCCTGGCTTGTGGGGACCATATGGGATAACTGGGGATCGAACCATGGTCCTTCCTTGACTAGCACTTGCAAGGCAGACACCTTACGTCTAGCACCACCTCACCAGCCCCAGATTTATTTTTTTTTACTTTTCTCTGTAATCATTTAAGTGTAAGGATTTTTTTAAATTTATAATCTGCTTGCGAATATAAGATTTTTTCCTGTGCATACTCGAAGACAGTGTTCCAACTCACAGAGTTAAGTAATAAAAAGCAAAAAAATGTACTTGTCTCTTTTATGTACAAAAAATAGATGCAATAGAGAGAAATTAAATTACTAAAATAATTGTCTTAAGCAAGGACATATTACTCTCACCATTATTTTTATATTTTTATATTTTAATTTATAATGATAATTATATTAATAACAATTATTATAACTTTTATACTTTAGGATAATAAATAAACATGTTTGAAATCAGGAAACTATGTATAAATAATGGTTTCTCTAAAAGCCAAATTATTGGAGCATTCCTCCAATTACTACACATAATGAAATAAATATATTTTATTTAAATTTTGTTTGTTCAGTATCTCACTGCTAGTTGGAGGTTTTAGAATTTCCCAAAAATTATTCTAGAAACAAAGTAAACAAATATGTAAACATTTAAGGAGGTTGCAAATAAAAATAAATTTCTGTCCCTTTAGTAGTTTTTCTTTTTTTCTTTTTTCTATCTTTCTTCCTTGCTTTCTTTCTTTCTTTTTCTTTTGTTCTTTCTTTCTTTCTTCTTTCTTTTCTTTCTTTCTCTTTCTTTCTTTCTCTTTCTCTTTCTTTTTCTTTCTTCTTTCTTTCTTGCTTCCTTCCTTCCTTCCTTCTTTCTTCCTTCCTTCCTTCCTTCCTTCCTTCTTTCCTTCTTTCCTTCTTTCCTTCCTTCCTTCCTTCTTTCCTTCCTTCCTTCCTTCTTTCCTTCCTTCCTTCCTTCTTTCCTTCCTTCCTTCCTTCCTTCCTTCCTTCCTTCCTTCCTTCCTTCCTTCCTTCCTTCCTTCCTTCCTTCCTTCCTTCCTTTCTTTCTTTCTTTCTTTCTTTCTTTCTTTCTTTCTTTCTTTCTTTCTTTCTTTCTTCTCTTTTTTTGTCTCTTTCTGTCTTTTTTTTCCTCCAGGGAAATATAAATATATTGAAATATATATGCAAATTTTTAGCTAGGGCAGAAGGAAGAGAAAAAAGAAATCTTATAAAGTTAATTTTTCTTTCTATGTAAACCCTATAATATAAAAAGCTTTATCAAAGAAATTTAAATATCTTGAAAAATTAGATTCATTAGCTTTATATTGCTAATTATGGGAAATTCATTAAAACCCACACAAACTATATAATTTTATGGAATTTCATTTTGGAAAAATTTCAGATTAAAATAAGAGCAAAAGAATGAATAGGAAATTTACATGGATATATTTTGCTACTGCTCAATGGCATTCAGTTATTATATGTACTCTGAACCCATATGCTATTACTTTTTTTTTTAACTTTTTTTAATTTATTTAAACACCTTAATTACATACATGATTGTGTTTGGGTTTCAGTCATGTAAAGAACACCACCCATCACCAGTGCAACATTCCCATCACCAATGTCCCAAGTCTCCCTTTGCCCCACCGGACCCCCGCCTGTACTCTAGACAGGCTCTCCATTTTCCTCATACATTCTCATTATTAAGACAGTCAAAATGTAGTTATTTCCCTAACTAAACTCATCACTCTTTGTGGTGAGCTTCCTGAGGTGAGCTGGAACTTCCAGCTCTTTTCTCTTTTGTGTCTGAAAATTATTATTACAAGGGTTTCTTTCATTTTTCTTAAAATCCATAGATGAGTGAGACCATTCTGCGTTTTTCTCTCTCTCTCTGACTTATTTCACTCAGCATAATAGATTCCGTGTACATCCATGTATAGGAAAATTTCATGAATTCATCTCTCCTGACAGCTGCATAATATTCCATTGTGTATATGTACCACAGTTTCTTTAGCCATTCGTCTGTTGAAGGGCATCTTGGTTGTTTCCAGAGTCTTGCTATGGTAAATAGTGCTGCAATGAATATAGGTGTAAGGAAGGGATTTTTGTATTGTATTTTTGTGTTCCTAGGGTATATTCCTAGGAGTGGTATAGCTGGATCGTATGGGAGCTTGATTTCCAGTTTTTGGAGGAATCTCCATATCGCTTTCCATAAAGGTTGAACTAGACGGCATTCCCACCAGCAGTGGATAAGAGTTCCTTTCTCTCCACATCTCCGCCAACACTGTTTATTCTCATTCTTTGTGATGTGTGCCATTCTCTGTGGTGTGAGGTGGTATCTCATCATTGTTTTGATTTGCATCTCCCTGATGATTAGTGATGTGAAACATTTTTTCATGTGTCTTTTGGCCATGTGTATTTCTTCTTTGTCAAAGTGTCTGTTCATTTCTTCTCCCCATTTTTTGATGGGGTTAGATGTTTTTTTCTTGCAAAGTTCTGTCAGTGCCTTGTATATTTTGGAGATTAGCCTCTTATCTGATGGGTATTGGGTGAATAGTTTCTCCCACTCAGTGGGGGGCTCTTGTATCCTGGGCACTATTTCCTTTGAGGTGCAGAAGCTTCTCAGCTTAATATATTCCCATCTGTTAATCTCTGCTTTCACTTGCTTGGAGAGTGCAGTTTCCTCCTTGAAGATGCCTGTAATGCCCTTGAGTGTTTTGCCTATGTGCTGTTCCTGATAGGAGTTATCAAGTTTCTCTCTCTCTCTTTCTTTGTTAGCTTTGCCAGTGGTCTATCAATCTTGTTTATTTTTTCAAAGAACCAAATTCTGCTTTCGTTGATCTTTCGGATTGTTTTTTGAGTTTCCACTTCATTGATTTCTGCTCTCAGCTTTGTTATTTCCTTCTGTCTTCCTATTCTTGGGTCCTTTTGTTGAGCATTTTCTAGTTCTATTAGCTGTGTCATTAAGCTACTCAGGTAAGCTCCTTTATCCTTCCTGATGTGTGCTTGCAAAGCTATAAATTTTCCTCTCAGTACTGCTTTTGCTGTGTCCCATAAGTTCTGATAGTTTTGTCTTTATTGTCATTTGTTTCCAGGAACCTTTTGATTTCCTCCTTGATTTCATCTCGGACCCACTGGTTATTGAGCATGAGGCTGTTTAACTTCCAGGTGTTAAAGTGTTTCTTCTGAGTCCCTTTGGAGTTCACAAATAATTTCAGAGCCTTGTGGTCAGCGAAGGTAGTCTACCAAATTTCTATCCTCTTGATCTTATGGAGGTATGTTTTATGTGCCAGCATGTAGTCTATCCTGGAGAATGTCCCATTTACATTGGAGAAGAATGTGTATCCAGGTTTCTGGGGATGGAGTGTCCTATATATATCCACTAGGCCTCTTTCTTTCTTACATTTCTCTCCTCAGGTCTAGTATATTCTTGTTGGGTTTCAGTCTGGTTGACCTATCCAGTGTTGACAAAGCCGTGTTAAGGTCCCCCACAATTATTGTGTTGTTGTTGATATTATTTTTCAGATTTGTCAACAATGGTATTAAATATTTTGCTGGCCCCTCATTCGGTGCATATATGTTTAGGAGAGTGAATTCTTCCTGCTCTACGTACCCCTTGATTAATATAAAATGTCCATCTTTGTCCCTTACAACCTTCCTGAGTATAAAGTTTGCATTATCTGATATTAGTATGGCCACTCCAGATTTTTTATGGGTGTTGTTTGCTTGGATAATTTTTCTCCAGCCTTTTATTTTGAGTCTATGTTTGTTCTGATTATTCAGGTGCGTTTCTTGTAGGCAGCATAAGGTTGGATTGAGTTTTTTGATCCATTTAGCCACTCTGTGTCTCTAAACTGGTGCATTTAGTCCATTGACGTTGAGAGAAAGAATTGCCCTGGGATTTAACGCCATCTTTATTTCAAAATTTGGTGTGTCTTTTGGGTAGTCTTGTCTTAGATTAGGTCTTTCAGTTTTTCTCTTAAGACTGGTTTTGTGTCTGTGAAGTGTCTGAGCTGTTTTTTTTCTGTGAAACCATGTATTCTTCCGTCAAACCGGAAAGTGAGTTTTGCTGGGTATAGTATTCTGGGTGAAGCATTCATTTCATTCTGTCTTGTCACAATATCCCACCACTGCTTTCTGGCATTGAGTGTTTCTGGTGACAGGTCTGCTGTAAATATCAGGGAAGCTTGCTTGAACGTGATTTCCCCTTTTGATCTTGCTGTTTTCAGAATTCTGTCTCTATCTGTGGGATTTGTCATTGTGACTAGGATGTGTCTTGGGGTGGTTTTTCTGGGGTCTCTTTTGGTTGGTACTCTTTGGGCATGCAGGATTTGATCACATATATTCTTTAGCTCTGGAAGTTTCTCTTTAATGATGTTCTTGACCGTTGATTCTTCCTGGAAATTTTCTTCCTGGGTCTCTGGGACTCCAATGATTCTTAAGTTGTTTCTGTTGATCTTATCATAGACTTCTATTTTCACCTGTTCCCATTCTTTGACTAACTTTTCCATTGTCTGCTCATTTGCTTTAAGTTTTTTGTCCAATCTCTCCTGCTGTATGGAATTGTTATGTATCTCATCTTCCACAGCACCAAGTCTATTCTCAGCTTCTGATACCCTGTCCCAGAGCTTATCCATTTTGTCATTCACTTCGTTTACTGACTTTTTCAGTCCTGTTAGTTGACATGTTATTTCAGTTTGGAGTTTTGTGATTTCTGTCTTCATATTTTCTTGGTTCTTATTAGTGTTCTGTTCAACTCGATCCATGGTTTCTTGGAGTCCGTTGAGCATCTTCCATATTGCTAGTCTAAAGTCCTTATCTGAGAGGTTGATTAGTTGGTTGGTCATTATCTGGTCCTCAGAATTGTCATCTTCATTCTCTATGTCTGATGCTGGCCTGCGTTGTTTCCCCATTGTCACACTTGTATTGTGGGTTTTTCTACGTGTTGTGGTGGTATTCATTGTCTATATGATGCAGGCAGCACACTCCTCTGGCTCCTCCCTTTCTGGATGGGCTGACTTGCCTCTAAGGGAGGGGAGTCCTCCGTGGATGAAGCCTCACACTGGGTCAAATCTTAGGCCCAAGCATGCAGCAGAGAAGACAGTCCGGATAGAAATGTTTGCTTCTGTGATATAGCGCTGTTCTTAGTGTGATTTTTCCTTCTTGTTGCAATGGAGTTCTTTCCTTAGAAACAGTGCACGGCCGCGTAGCGAAGCGGAGCGGCCGTGCTATGCTGGAGCCTCTTTTTGCCCCACTCGCAAGAGTTTCACGCAAGAGGACAGTAGACAGACATAGACAGGTCACACTCACAGTTTTTCACAGTTTGGCCCCACTGGGCCGGTGTACTTTCGCGGATTTTCCCCCCCTGGTGTCACACACAGGGAGCCGGCTTTTGCAAAGCTTTGCTGGTTTTATATGTTATTACTTAATGATGTCAAATATAAATAACAGCCAAGAAAATATTAATAAATATTTTTATATTTATACATTATGTTTACAGACTCACACATCTTTTTTTTTTTTTTTAGTTTAATTTTTTTTTAATATAATTTTTATTTTGATCATAGTGTCTTACATATTGTTGACAATAACATTTTACGTACATATTTACATAAAATCAGGGAGGATTCCCATCCCCAAATTGTCCTCCCTACCCCTCCGTTGTTGTCCTACCTCCCATTTCCTCTTCCCTCACCCCCAGGGCGGCTAGAATATGTGGTCCCCTCTGTATCCAACCCACTACTTAGTAGTCTTGCACCGGTTTGGTCTTAATGCCTCCCTTATCTCCCCCTCTAACTGTAGGCAGGACTAGCTAGTTCAAGTTGCGTGGTTTTGCCTGAGAAGGAGAAGATAAATAAACTGGGGTAAGAGTCTAATACTCCCAAAATGGGTGGAATCCTTCTAGAGGCTCTCATCATCGATTTGGGAGATGAAGGAGAGAAAGAAGGTGAAACACTCCACCAGTACCAAAAAAAGTGTCAATTATCCAGTGAGGACTCCAGCTATATCGATAAGCACCACAAAAAAACAGCCGAAAAACAAAGCAAAACAGACAAACAAACAAACAAAAAGCAGAACAAAAATAAACAAACAAACCAAAAACACGCCATGGTCTTGAAATAAGAAACATGGCATAGCACATAACGAGGGAAAAGAAAAGAATAGAAAAAAATAAGTATAATTGGGGACGACGATTTCAATAATCACACCCAAACAGAGAAATCGACCAAAATAGATAGGTAAATAAAAATAATAATAACAATAATAAATGAAGGTAAAAGATATATATGTATATATATATACACACACATATATATATACATATATATAAAATACTAAGTTTTTGTGCTTTTTGTATTTTTGTTTTTTCCCCTCCTGCCCTGGCACAGTAAATATTGGGGTCATTCGAAAAGGAATTCACATGGCCTAAGAAATATGGGGTTTCTCCGTCCTTGGAGTATACTGTCATAGGATCAGCTCCAGACTTTGCTCAGGATCATTTATTCTCCTGGTGGTGTTTTTTGGCGTGTGGAAGACTTCTGTTCTGTCCAGGGTGATACACTCAGAGCTCTGTGTTTAGAGGTCTCAGTATCTGCACCGATCCTGAGGTAGGACTTATGGTGAGGTCAGTCTTTGTGGTTCTAGAGGTTCTGTTACCTCAGTGTCGTTTTAGTCCATCTTCTGTGGTTGGTGACCTTGGTCTTTGCACTGAACCTAGGATGGCACCTAGGTTAGCGTCTTTCTTTGTGCTTCCAGAAGGCCCATTCTGTTGCAGTTGTCTCTGTCAGACCTTTGGGACTGGGGGTCATGCTTATTGTGCAAGTCATAGTTCAAACCCTAAACTAGGGCTTTTTTATTGGTCCCAAGATGTATACTGTCTGGTCGTGGTTCTAGTAGCCAGTCATCTGTAAGTCACGATCTTGGCTTTTGGACCTACCAAAGGGTGCCGAGTCTTCTGGTTTTGTCTTGTCGTTAGCTGGTAAGGTAGGCTAATCTGCTCTAAGGTCAAGTTGTTCACATTTTCCTCTTTGTCAGGATATCATGTTAGAGCTGGTCCTTGTTGTTGACCCCGCAGTATTAAGGCTGTTCCGGATGGAGTTTGTTTCCTGTAGCTGTTGTGAAGAGCTGTGCCAATTCTATGTCTGGGATCCAGGGTTCAAGGCTGGATGAATGGCATCTAATCATCTGAGGTCTAAGTGATTCCACATGACATATTTTCAAGGTAGGAGATACCCCTGTATTGTAAACAACTATGAGTTCCCATCTCTAGTAGATAAGAGCTCTTTTTTTTTATATGTAAGGTTTCCCCATTATTTAGTGTGTCTTTGCAGGGGGAGGTGGAGCCACATTGTATTGTCGGTGTGGTTGGGGGTGGACAGAGGGGATAACAGACACAGGTCACATACCCAAAAATGATAAAAAAAAATAATAATAATAATAAAATAAAATAAATAAAAACGTATGTGCTCACAAATGTATATATAGGACCAACATTTAAAAAAATAAATAAATAAATTTAAGAGGAAAAAAAAAAAAAAGAACGAAAATGAGTTAGCGAAGTTTTTAAAGGACCAAAGTGGTGCAAAAGACTACCTTACATTTGGGGGAGAGCAGATAACGAAGTGGTGTATTACAGGTCTTATGCCTATGTTGGAAGTACAGTTTTTCCCATTGTCTTTTGGGTTTTTCTTGTGATGTGTGGGTTCCCAGGCATCTTCCTATCACACCCCCTGACCTTCTTCAGGTTGGTAAAAATTTGCGGCAGGGAGGTTTTGGAAGAGTTCTTGCATTGGGGATACTTTTGGACCTAGGTCCGGTTTCAAGAAACAGTCCATGTTAGGGGGAGTTGGTAGGGAGGGCCTCGCAGCATGAGTCCGCAGGGGAGTTGGCTGTCTTTTCTTGCCCGGGACGAGGTGTGGGTTTGACTGGGTGTCCCTTCTCTTGGGTGCTGGGTACTGGTTCGTTGGGGTAGGAGGTCGATCTTGTTGCCTAATAGATTAAGGACTGAGGGTGAAGTGTTTTAATATAGAGGGAGGTCTGGATGGGATTGAGGGGTGGAGGGATAGTTCCAGAGGGGGGAAAGGGTAAGGTGTATGGAAGGGGTAGGGAGGGAGAAAAGAGAAAAATATATTAGAAAGAAAGGGAGAAGAAAAAGGATAGAAAGTAAAGAAAAGAATAGAAAAGAAAAAAATAACCAAGAAAGTGGTGAGAAGAGAGGAGAAAATAGCAAGGGAATGCTGGTTTGCTTGAATGTGTTCAGTGAATAGAGCATGTAGTTTGGGTCTGTACGTCGCTGTTACTGCTTCGGTGGTCTGACTGGTCACGTGCTTGAAACCCTAAAAGAAGGTAAACCTAGGGATAAAGTGTATGTTAAAGAGTTTTCTCAGGGCCAACTCGTAGTGCAAACTGGGTATGGTATCTCGTGTGGTATCCCGAGTTGCCATCTTAGCTTGTCCGCCCTTTGTATCCAAGAACGCCCAAGCCGCACAGGGAACCAAGTTTCAGACTCACACATCTTAAATAAAATTTTTGGTTTTTTTTTTGACTGCTCACCTGAACTATAAAGTAATATGTACATTATCTAGGAAAATTTTCTGAAATATTTGAATGAGGTCATTTTTGTTATCTTATTTTTTAGACTTGTGACTATTTCTCAGACTACATAAGACTTTTTTCTTATTTATAAAAATTGGTAAACAAAATGTAAGGTGCACCAGAAAAGCCATTTAGAATTTTATTACAGACAGGTATATTTAAGAGGAAAAGTTGTCTAACTCCCTTGTTTTATAATTTTTTTATTTATTTATTTAATTTTATTTAATATTTATATATTTTTGGTTGTTTTGGGCCACATCCGGTGATGCTCAGGGGTTACTCCTTGCTATGCTCTCAGAAATTGTTCCTGGCTTGGGGGACATATGGGATACCAGCGGATCAAACATCGGTCCGTCCTGTGTTAATCTTACATCAGAATAGGTTATTTAGAATTATTGCCATATAAAATCATGTTTAAGCATCAGATAACTTCCTCTTCAGTGGTTATAACTTGTAAATATAATGGGATATTTTCTGCTTTTTTAAAAATAATTACTTTATTTAAGCACCATGATTAAAACATTGTTTATGATCATTTCTGTCATAGAATGTACAATATCGTTCACCAGTGAACTTTTTCACCTCCAGTATCCCCATTTTTTCTCTATCCTCAAAACCAGCTGGGACTTTTATTCTCTGAAATAGGTCGCATGATACAGCAACTCAGTTTAGTAAAGCTAATGAAAAGACTCATAGCTATTGAGAGTCTCTAGCTTTCAAAATTCAGTTATAGCATTTTGAGTGACGCATTTAACTAACACCTGAATGTAATTTCTAGAAACAGAAAGAGCACCCTATGCAATAGCCCAACAAAAAACCAGAATTGAGTTCTATTTTGGCAAGGGACTCAATTTAGCCCCAAACTTAAGAAGTCTATAAAAGAAGATACTGTAAAATAGACCCAATGTTCTTATTACAAATTGTTTTATTTCCTTGTGAGACAGTTATCTGAGTCATAGAAACTCTTAGATAAAAATTTTATACTAGTTCAAGTATTAAGTGCATATAATTTGTTAAACAGTGATAGAAATTTAATGACTCAACACACAACCTATCTTGATCTTGTGTTGACATTCCAGTGCTCACATTATCATTTTTAACCAGACACATTATTATCTTAGAAAAATCTTTATCTTAAATTTTATTCAACTCCACTTCTTTCAGCATTTATTAGTCAAGAAAAGTGACAACTGAAGTTCTTATGAATAAAATTAGTGGGTTATTTTCAAATCAATTATTATGAATCTATCTAAAAGGTGTAGACATTTACTACTCTGGTGTAGGAGCAAAAGTCTTTGAATTTTAAAAAGGCAGGAAAGCTTTTATAAGAACCTTAGTTATTTAAGAGAACTTTCCTTTATAGCAAGCTCATTTGCATTAGGGTATTGTAATAAGGATGATAACATAAAAAGAATCCTAAACCCACATATCTTATCAATAGTTTTAACTAGAAAGTGGATGTGACATATATCTCACATTTTGTAATAAAATAAACCAAAAATATTTGAGTACAGATATGTATTCTATTTTTGTCTTTTCTAATTTTATATTGGTACTGTATTTTCTAATACAATTAATAATAGAGCTTAATACATACAGTTTTCCAACTTCATATCTACGAACAAAGTCAATATCACTAGATTAATATTTTAAGTTACCCTTCCATTCCATGCCCTCTTCTAACTCATTTTTTAAATTTAATCATTATAGCTTGGCTCACACGTTTAAAATAATGTTAATGCTCTTGGTTTAGAGAGTATCCATACCTGACCACCATCAAATTACTCAATATTTTTCACCAATAACCATCATTTCACCTCATTATTTTACCACAAACTCCACCTTACTTAGTATTCTCAGTGGTAGACTGAGGGGCTTGAATTTGCCTTCATTTAATGTCCTCTATATCCTGGTCTTCAATTTCTAAACATAAAGGTGGTCATATAATATTTTTCTTGTTCCATTTGAATAATTGCTTTCTGTTTTACAATATATGTGTACTTTTAAAATTTTTTAGTTAAAAAAGTTCACAGGACATTTGACCACTGTATTTTGTAAAATATATGTTCTTCAACTTGCACTTCTCTATAATGAACACACACACAAAGACATATACATTGTGAGCACACCCAGAGGTGTCTGCAGCCTACTCCTAGCTCTGTGTGTATGAGTTGTTTCATGAAGAGTTCAGGAGCTATGTAGTTTTGTGATGAAACTGGAGTCAGCCACAAGATCTTAACATTTAAACTTTATTTTTCTCTTAGATTAATATTTTTATAGACAGAGATAATCCATTTCAGGCATCTTCTCTAAAATTAATATACAGAGACATACATTTTCCATCATATCTTAATCAGATTAGTACTGAAAATGTCAATACATTCCTTACTTTGTTCCAAGTTTAAAAGTAATAATCATTTTAAACTATAACTCTTAAAGTTAATTTCAAATTAATAATTTAAACTACCACAATTTTCTTGCCTTTTACAATTAATTTCATCAATCATTTCAATGTCTCAAATTATATAAATTAAGACACAACTAAAGAGAAAAGTGGATTAAATCGATCACTGTATGTCTTAATTATGGGCCAAATATTTTGCATTTTCTTCCCTTATTTAGGAGACTAAAATAAACTATGCTGTAGTAAATTTAATTTACAATGTGCTCCTGGTAGCAATATGTCATCTGCTTATTTATAAAAGTATATTTATCACATGATTATTTTAAACATAATATTGTTCTATAAATATATTTTCAGTTCAAACATTTCATATTTCACATTAAAATAATAAAGCAAATTCCAATAATGACTTAAAAATAATCTATATCTGTACACTTGTGACTCACAAATAAATTTCTCTCTGCAGTACTTTTGCTACTTCTTTGCTTGCTCTACAAACATCCTTATCTTTCTCTAACTTTATCTATTCACTTTACTAAGGCCAATATCAAGCAGACTACTTTGGTGTCTACCTCAGCTGCTTTCTCTGATTGTATTTTGTTCTGAACTATATATTCAAGCCTTTTCTAGGACTTTTAGGATTTTCCTAAAAATACATGCACTGAGAGTATTTATTCTCACCAATTTTTTTTTTTGTTTTTGGGCCACACCCATTTGACGCTCAGGGGTTACTCCTGGCTATGCGCTCAGAAGTCGCTCCTGGCTTGGGGGACCATATGGGACACCGGGGGATCGAACCACGGTCCGTCCTAGGCTAGTGCTGGCAAGGCAGACACCTTACCTTTAGCGCCACCGCCCGGCCCCTATTCTCACCAATTTAAAAGCAATTTTTATTGTTTTTACTATCCAGTGTTCCTATTGAAAAGTCTGTTGCACATCACTCGTTTATTCTTCTTTTTACTTCTAGTTTACCAGTAGTGGCAGCAGTCATGGAAATCTTCATAGCTTTGATGTTGTACTATACTATATATATCTATTTAAAAAAGAACTACATTGAGCAGTGATGGGAGTTCCTGAAATCACTCTCCGTACCATATGTCATGGCAGTATATACTTGATGGTTTTGTGTTTGTATTATCTCATAAAATATGGAGTGCTTATATGGATAAACCTTTAATTTAAAATTTAGAGTAAAATTTTAATAACCAATGGACAGAGTTTTAGAATGTTTGTAATGAAAGAAACAAAACCAGTAGTGAAAAACCCTTGAACTTATTTTACAGAATTGTGTTTCTCAGATATTAGACAGAAAAGTTAGACAAAGTGAGGGTTGCATCAAATCGACAATGAAATAAGGGATATCAGTGTAATATGGAAATAGATATTGAAGAAGTAGTGCCTTAAAACAAGCAGATTCTTCTGTATCATATACTGAATTCTCCCTTGGCAAACATCATTTATGACAAGTCTAACATCATAGAGTGTCTCATGAACACAGTCAACTTCACTTTGCCATGGAAAAGACCAAGGAACAGCCCCATTGGGAATCTGCAGCATGATGGTCAAGGGATATCCTTGATGCCATAGGCTTCATCAAGTTTATGGCAAAGTTGTACAGTAGTGGAAGGTCAAGCTGATGGAAATTGTCTTCCTTGTCCCCCACTCACTGTGTTCATAATGGATATGACCTGTTGCCTGAGGATAGCTGCCAAATACAATGGCATCAAGAAAGGTATTACAGGCCTTGCAAACAACCCAAATAGGGCATCCTGGGCTACACTGAGGACCAAGTTGTCTACTGTGATTTTATCAGTGACACTAATGCCTTCACCTTTGAAACTGGGGCTGGCATTGCTCTCAATGAACATTTTCTCAAGCTTGTTTCCAGCGATAGTGAATAATTCAGAGGTGCTGCTCTCTTAAAATTATTTTATAAAACACAAATTACAAATAATAAAATTATTATTTTGGCTAAATAATGGCTATAACAACAGGGCAGAAGGCCTCCTGGTCTACACTGTTTCCATAACATAAACATTCCAGGATCACCAACCAGTCCAAGAGACTACTGAGAAGAGAGGTCTCATCTGATGGAAGTCCTTTCCCCACTCATACAACACCGAGAGACTCTCCTGCTTGCTCAAATTTCCACCCCAGAGCACTGGAAGAAGGGGAAGGCCAAAGGGACCTCCAATTTAACCTGTACCATCAGTAAAGTATACTGCAACCCATCTCTGAATGAATAATGAAAATTAATGTGACTTAAATTTAAAATTAGTTACAAACTATGATAATTTTTGGATTAAAAACTTCTGTGACAATATATTTTAATTAGATATTTGGGTTGACACTTCAACTAGTAACTGCCACAAAAATTGTTTGCATGACTTACATATTTTCCAAATTATTTTTAAATTTTTGGAGAATTTAAAGCCCTTTATGAGGAAAAAAAAACTCTGGAAATTTATCCTTAAAATATTCTGCCTAAAATAATGTCATTTATTTGATGGGTAGGATATTAACTTTAAAAATATTGCTGAGGTTTATAGACTATTATTAAATAATACTTATATAATTCAAAATAAAATTCATTAAGTATCATTAGTATTTTGGTTGTGGACTATACTGGGTTATTCTCAGAGCTTACTCCCAGCTCTGTATTCAGGGTTAACTCTTCACAGGATTCTAAGAACTATATAAGGTTCCAGGGACTGAAACTTGATCAACTATATGCAATGTAGTCACAATAACCATTGAACTAGATCTATAGTCCCTGAAATTTACATTAAATTAGCACAAATATTTTACATTATCAATAGAGATAATATCAAACATAAGGCTATTTTTACTTTATTTCTTTTTTTCCTTTATTTCTTAACTAAAGCATCTTGCTGAATAAAAATTTTGATTTATAACTTCTTTTCCTGGCTTGTTGAGCTTAATAATGTTAACTTTGAAATTGAAACATACAGGAATTCTCCAGTTAAAGAAAGATAACTTAAATTTAAAAAGCTGCATAATATATATCACAATAAAAACAGAAGTCTCTGAAATTAGAGTTTAGTTAGGTCAGTGGTGAAAGACCATCAAAAATTATATTGAGGGACTAATAGGATTAGAACTGTGTTTTAAAAAGATAAAACCAAAGCTGGGCAGGGGGTTGAATCTGGAGCAGGAGAAGATTAGTAGAATTAACCACTCAGAAACTTTCAGTGGACCAAGAGAGCCTCAGAATAATAGAGGAGAAAATGACACTTTATAAATGCACAATGGTTTATAAATGGATTTCTTTCTCATTTGCTTAGCCACCTCATTTAGCATGAAGAGTTGAGTCAAAAAATTACATTTTTATTAAACTTACATAATTTATTAAAATAAGACATTTGCTTATCTATAGAGAATTGATAAATAAAAGATTTTTATTTGACTTTGGATATGTTTGCTTCAAAGTAAACTATGTGCAATAAAATAAATACAGGATTTCTATATTTAAATTTAAATATTTAAATTATTTTTAAGTAATGGTGAGTGATGAACTAACAAATGGCAATTCTCAAATACATAGAACAATAAATAATGACAGGTCTGACTATCAAGAAAGCATCAGTCTGTGTCTGAGTTGAGAGAAGACAACCAGAATAAGGAACCAATGTGAGAACTACCTATGGGCTGAAGGATAAGGACAGTTTTGTTTAGGTTTGATTTTTTACATATGTGAACAAATTATGCAAAACTTTTGTCACTCTTTTTTATCACAGTCGGTTATTTTTTTCCATTAGATTGGACAAACTCAAATCTCTGCATACCAGAAATATGCATCATGCCTGAACCACAATCCATTATCCCCATCTCAAATATTTACCTATGTACTCGAGTTTAAGCTGAGTTTTCCAGCACAAAATTTGTGCCGAAAATCCCGAACTCAGCTTATACTCGAGTCGTACAGGTAATTTGATTCGGACACACTACCAAATCAAATGCATGTAGTCTCCAGTCCTCTTCTGTCCTCTGCTGAAGGTGGTGGTGCTTTAGCTCAGTCCACAAGTTATGGCTAATCTGAAGAGGTAGGAGGCTGAACTGAACTGGATGCCACTGAACTATTTAACCCACAATATTCTGCGCTTTGTATGAGACAGAGAGCAGTGATGATAATATCTGCGAACTCGGTAGTCATGACAATGTCTATGCTGAAACCCTCACATCAGATACAACTGAAGCTCTATTTGGACATACAGATGATGAGGAGGAGGAATCCAGTTTTGAAGTATTTTAACCTTTGTGATTTAGCTTGATTACCAGTTAAGCTATGTTTTTATGCACTTTATTTAAAGTTTTAAAGTTGTTGGTAGCTTACAGTTTTTCTTTAGCAATAAATATTGCAAAACATTTAACCTACGGATTCCTCTATTATTGTAATTGTTTGGGGCATATATTTTTATTTTTTGAAATTTACCAGTGGCTGCTGCATTTTCCACCTTGGTTTATACTCTAGTCACTATGTTTTCCCAGTTTTTAGGGTAAATTTAGGGGAGCCGTTTTATACTCTAGTATATACAGTAATCATGGATTGTACATAACTAGAGGCTTTGTACTACAAGGGTATTGTATGTAAAGTTATCCATTATTCATTACCAAAGCAAATGTCACTAGTCAAGACACAAAACTATCAAATATAAATATTTTGATTAGGGGTATCATTCAATAATTCAATACCACTTGCCAAGAACAGAAACAAATTTAAAAAATGGGATTGATATCAAACTAAGCAGTTTCTGCATCAGAGTAAGAATTAGAAAAAGAAAAAAAAACTCATACAAAAGACAAAAATAATTTCTGTCACTCATATTAAAATGAGATAATATCCAAGATATATAAAGCACTAGTCACTTAAAAATTTAACTGTATCAAAACTGGACAAAAGATATAATGAAAACCGTCTCAAAGAAGTCCTATATATGTAAAATAGATCTATGAAAAATACTCTGCAGCTCTTATCAGCAGGAAAATGCAAGTAAAATCAACAATATGTTGCAGCTATCACCAATGAAAAAAAGCACATATAAAGAGCAAAAACAGTCAGTGTTAGCATGAAGGTGGAAGAAGCACCTCCATTGCTGCTACTATGAATGTTGTTTGTTCCAACAAAGCTTTGGAAAGTAATAAGAACATTTCTCAAAAAAATTGAGTTTCCAAGATTTTCATCAAATCTGTCCAAAGAATACAAAATTCAGTGACAAACTGAATTTCATTGTGCTCTGTTCATTATGGCACTATTTATAATGAAAAAAAAAATGTAGAAACAACCCACAATTCCAAGAGCAAATGACTGGAGATAAAAAATAAAATCATGCATACGCATAAGATATAAATTGGGAAAAATTCAATCAGAGAATTGTGAAAACAGAGAAGATAGAGGTAATTGAAATGCAAATATAATTGAGAATAATATGCACATTAAAATTGCATTTATATGACACACTCTAGGGTAAAACTATAAGAAATAACATTTACTGATGACTAAGTAGACTGGGAAAAAAAAATCAAAATAAGGACCACAGGAACATTTATGTAGTCATATTCTGTGACTTGTTATGGTGATGTTCCCATGTTATGTATTTTCCAAAACCGTACATAGAAAGCACATATTTATTATATAAAAATGAATCAATATTGGGACCATAGCAATAGCACAGTGGAAGGGCATTACCTTGCATGAGGTCAACCTAGGACAGACCTTGGTTCAATCTGTGGGCATTCTATATGGCCCCAAAGCCAGGAGTGATTTCTGAGTACATAGAAAGGAGTAACCCATGAGAATCATGAGGTGTGGCCCAAAAAGCCAAAAAAAAAAAAAAAAAGAATCCATATTAACCTAATTTTAAAATTACAACTACATAATTTTTTTTCTTTTTTTTTTTAATTTTTATTTTGACATTGTGGCTTACATATCTTTCACATTAGTATTTTAAGTACATATTAACATTGAATCAGGGGAATACCCACCACCAAATTTGTCCTCCCCCCTTCCTCATTTCCTTTCTACAAACAAATTCCCCACCATCAGTCCCCGGGCTGCTAGAGTAGGTGGTTCCCTCTTTGTCTAGCTTCCTATCAGTGATCATACATCTGTTTGGTCCTGGTGTCCTCCCTTGTTTCTCCCTCTATTTGAGAGGCTAAGCTAGATAAATCGAGTTATTTGGTTTTGTTTGAGGGAGAGAAAAGCAATAGAATGGGGTAAAGATTAAGCAAAAATAAAATAAAATAAAATAAAATAAAATAAAATAAAAATATGCTGAAAATGGGCAGAGTCCTTCTAGTGGCTATCAGTCTCAGTTTGAGAGAGGTAATTGAAACATCATAACAATACAAAAATAAATGTCAAATTAAATATCCAGTGAGCACTACAGCAATAAAGAGAAACACCACACAATAGTCTCGGTTCTGAATACAAATCATGCCAGAGTGCAAAAAGAAAGAGAAAGATAAGATAAAATAATATTAAATAAAAAGGAGACATCAACTTCAATATCTACACCAAAATAAGGACGTCAAGAAAACAATCAATCAGGGCCCGGAGAGACAGCACAGCGGTGTTTGCCTTGCAAGCAGCTGATCCAGGACCAAAGGTGGTTGGTTCGAATCCCGGTGTCCCATATGGTCCCCCGTGCCTGCCAGGAGCTATTTCTGAGCAGACAGCCAGGAGTAACCCCTGAGCATTGCCGGTGTGGCCCAAAAACCAAAAACCAAAAAAAAAAAAAAAAGAAAACAATCAATCAATCAATATATATATATATATATATATATGGAAAAATGATTATTTTGTGCTTTTTTCTCTTTTTCCCCCTGCATAGGCACACTAACTATTGGGGATATTATAGAGGGAATTCCCTTGGCCTAGGAGATACAGAGTTTCTCCATCCCTGAAGTATACTGTCATGTGATTAACTATAGACTCCTTGCATGATCATTTACTCTCCCATCGGTGCTTTTGTGGTGTATGGAAGACTTCTGCTTCATCATGGATGGTAAAATCAGTCCTCTGTATCTAGAGATCTTGGTGACTGTGCAGCTCAAGGAATGGATCTTATGATGAAGGCTTTCTTTGTGGTTCTAGCAGTTATGCTTCTTCAGTGTCTTTTTAATTCATCTTCTGTAGTTGGTGTTGTTGGTCATTATGTTGCTCCTAGGATGAAGCCTGGGACAGAGTCTTTCATTATGTTTCTGGAAGACTCATTCACTTGAGGTTGTCTAAGTCAGACCTCAAAATTGGAGATCTTGTTTGTTGAACAGATTGTAGACCAAAAGCTAGGTTAGAGCTTTCTGTTGTTGTTGCTGTTGTTGTTGGTCCCAGGATGTGTACTGTCTAGTCCTGGTTGTAACAACCAGTCATTTGTATATAGCCATCTTGGTTTTTGCACAGATCAAAAGGTGACATGTCTTCTGCTTTTGTCTTACCGTTGGCTGGTGAGGAAGAATAACTTGCTTTTAGATCTAGTTGTTCCCATTTCCTCAGTGTCAGGTTATCAATTTAGAACTGGCGTATGTTGGAGTCAGAGCAGCATTATGAATGGCCTGGAGGGGACTTGGTTCCTGGAGCTGTTGTGGAGAACTTTGTCATTTCTATGTCTGGGATCCAGGAGTCAAGGCTGGACTGTCGGTGCTTATTTTCCTGGAGTCTAGGTTGGTTCACCATGACATACATTCAGGGTGGAAGATGCCCCTGTGTTGTAAAAAAGTATAAGTTCTTATCCCTAGTAGATAAGAGCTTGTTTTTACACGTAGAATTTCCCCTATTTTTAATATGTCTTTGCAGGAAGAAGTGGTGCTACATTATATTGCTGGTGGATTTGGGGGTGGAGAGAGAAGAAAACAGACCCATGACAAAAACTAAAAACTAGGGGCCGGGCGGTGGCGCTGGAGGTAAGGTGTCTGCTTTGCCTGCGCTAGCCTAGGACGGACCGCGGTTCGATCCCCCGGCGTCCCATATGGTCCCCCAAGAAGCCAGGAGCAACTTCTGAGCGCATAGCCAGGAGTAACCCCTGAGCGTCACAGGGTGTGGCCCAAAAACCAAAAAAAAAAAAAAAAAAAAACAAAAAAGAAACTAAAAACTATATATGCTCAGACATATCTAAAGAAAAAAGTTTCTTAAAAGAAAAAAAAGGATGAAATAAAAGACATAATTAAAGGAATAAAGTGGGGCCGGGAGGAATAGCATGGAGGCAAGGCGTCTGTCCTTCCTGCAGAAGGATGGTGGCTGACAATCCCAGCATCCCACATGGTCCCCCATGCCCACCAGGGGCAACTTCCAAGCACAGAGCCAGCTGCACCCTCCGAGCACAGCCAGCTGTGACTCAAAAGAAGCACAAAACAAATCAAATCAAAAAACAAAAAGTAGAACAAAACAAATAATAATAATAATAATAATAATAATAATAATAAAGAACAAGGGGGAGGGGAAGAAAAAACAAAGAAAAAGAGAGAAAGTGATACAGGAGATTACATTTGGGGAGAAACAGTATAAGAGGTAGTGTTATATAGTGTTATGATGATAGTAGAGGCTTCCCCATTGTCTTTTGAGATTTCCTCATGAGGTGTGGGCTCCACGCAGGGAGGTCTTGGGTAGAGTTCTAGCAATGTGAGTCCTTTTGTAGCTAATCCGGTATTAAGCCACATTCCACAATAGGTAGAGGTGATTAGGAGGGCCACACTGCATGAGCCAGTCGCAGTGTTGGTTGTATTTTCTTGCTGGGAATGAGGTCTGAGTTTGAGTGGGTGTCTCTGCCCTTGAGAACTGGGTACTGGTTCGTTGGTGTAGGAGGTTTGTCTTGATGCCTAATGGGTTAAGAACTGAGGGTGAAGAGTTATAACATGGTGGGGATATCGAGGATTGGATAAAGGGGTGAAGGGATAGTCAGGTTTCTGAGGGGGGGAGAGAGGATAGTACATGGGAGGGGTTATATAGGGTATAGGTATGGATTGTTTGTGGTTTAAGTCTGTCTCTTAAGGAGGATTCCTATCTCTGTGTGCTCCTGCCCCCATATAAACATATAGAAGTTAGCTTAGGTATATATTAATGTAGAGAGGTGAGGAGGACAAGAGATATGCTGAGTACAGAAAGATAGGTAGATATAGTACTTGTAAGGAAAGGAAAATAATAGATCAACTTTTGGATATGTATAGGTTTTGTGTCTCCAGTACTAACCATTGTGTTAGTGAGGTCTATTTATATAGGTGTTTGCCCTTTGCAGTATTGTCCGCAGCACCCTATATATCAGCTTTCTTTCCTTTCCTATAGAGGAGGTAATCTTGTGGTTGAATGATAGTAATGAGAAGAAGGTGGAAGAGGGAGACAAGAAGAGAGAAAAGGGAAAACAAAACAGAACAAAACAAACCAACAATTAAACAACAACAACAACAAAAATATGAAGTAATGAGAAGAGAGGGTAAAAGAGCAAGGGCATGTTAGTTTGCTTGAATGTGTTCGATGCTTAGGCCCTGTAGTAAAAATGTGTAAGTCACGGTTGTTGCTTCAGTAGTCTGGCTGGTCATGCACGTAAGGTCCTAAAAGAAAGCATAATCTAGAAATAAAGGGTATGTTAAATATTTATATCCGGACATTTTCATGATGCAAGCTGAGTATGGTGTCTCATCTGACTCAGCACCGAGGTAACACTGTAGGATGTTCACCCTTCGTGTACAGGAACCCCTATGGACAGAAAAACTGAGAGGTTATTTTAAACGTGGTAAGGTTAAGGCATTCAAACATAATGTTTTGAAATGTTTCCATTGGAGTCAGTAATTTCCCATCATAATCTTTACTTGTATTCCTGTATAAGACCCCTAGTAAATTATTATAGGCCTTTGTAGTAAAATGATAATTACATACCTGTTCTCTCTATGCTGCTGTTTCTGCTGTTGCTGGTTTCTTTATGATATAATGTGTAGTCGGGCTTCATGTTGTTTCTCTTCCCTTCGCTTTGGGCTCTACTTCCTAGTATACAGTGATTATTACAGTGTTTGAGGTTTCTATCCTGTTACACCCTGTTATTTAATCGTGGGGTTTTGGTTATATATTTGGTGCCTATTCTAGGTACTTCAGAATAGTGCTATCATTCTGTGTTTATCTTTCGTCTTCTGGCTTGCTTCGTTTAACATAATATGTTCTAGGTCCATCCATGTTGCTGCAAAGTCAATGATTGTATCATTTATGACTGCCATGTAGTATTCCATTGTGTATAGATACCACATCTTAATGATCCACTCATCTGTTGTTGTACATCAAGGTTGGTTCCAAGAGTTGGCTATTATATTGAGTGCTGCAATAAATAGTGGGGTGCACACATACTTTGGGATGAATATCATTCAGACTTGGGGATAGATACCTAGGAGTGAATTGCTGGATCAAATTGCAGCTCAATTCTGAGTTCCTTTAGCACTCTCCAGACTTTTCTCCATAGGTGTTGGACTAGGGGGCATTCCCACCAGCAGTGATGAGAGTGCCTTTCATACCACATCCCCTCCAACAGAGGCTGTTCCCATTATCTTTGATGTGAGCCATCTTCACTGGTGTAAGGTGGTACCTCATAGCTGTCTTGATTTGGATTTCCCTAATGATGAGTGAAGGTGAACATGTTTTCATACAACTACATAATTTAAGGAAGAATTTAGAGTGCAGGTTTTAAGATTCTTTTCTTGCATACAGCAAATCCTTTTTTAAATTTTTGTACCATGTATATTCCTTTAACCAGAGTTAGAACTGCCATGATTGACCCTAAGAAGAGAACCAAAAATAAGTCCTGAGCTTCAATAGGTATGGTCCATAACTAATAATAATAATAATAATAATAATAATAATAATAATAGTAATAGTAATAAATTTTGAGTACCTAAAGTAAACCCACTTGAGAAAAATCAAAAGTTAATTTTCTCTTTGTTCACAGCTTTATTTATCTTTTTCTTTTTTTTTTTTTTTTTTTTTTTTTTGGTTTTTGGGCCACACCCGTTTGACGCTCAGGGATTATTCCTGGCTATACGCTCAGAAATCACCCCTGGCTTGGGGGGACCATATGGGATGCCGGGGGATCGAACCGCGGTCCATTCTACGCCAGTGCTTGCAAGGTAGACACCTTACCTCTAGCACCACCTTCCCGGCCCCAGCTTTTTTTTTCTTTATTTAAACATTTTGATTACATATATGATTGTGATTAGGTTTCAGTCATGTAAAGAATACCCCCTTCACCAGTGCAACATTCCCACCACCAATTTCTCAAATCTCCCTCTATCCCACCCACTCCCACTTGTACTTCAGACAGGCTTTCCAGTTTTCTCATTCATTCACATGATTATGGTAGTTCTCTGTAGTTATTTCTATAACTGCATTCACCACTCTTTGTGGTGAGCTTCATGAAGTTAGCTGGAAGTTCCAGCACTCCTCTCATTGTCTCTGAGGATTGTTACAAAAATGACTTTTATTTTTCTTAAAACCCATAGATGAGTGAGACTACTCTGCGTCTCTCTCTCTCTCACTCTGACTTATTTCACTCAGCATGACAGATTCCATGTACATCCATGTATAGGAAAATTTCATAACTTCATCTCTCCTGACAGCTGCATAATATTCCATTGTGTATATGTACCATAGTTTCTTTAGCCATTCATCTGTTGAAGGGCATCTTGGTTGTTTCCAGAGCCTGGCTATTGTGACTAGTGCTGCAATCAATATAGGTGTGAGGAAAGGGTTTTTGTATTGTATTCTTGTGTTCTTAGGGTATATCCCTAGGAGTGGAATAGCTGGGTCGAATGGGAGCTCAATTTCCATTTTTTAGAGGAATCTCCATATCGCTTTCCATAGAGGTTGTACTAGACAGCATTCCCACCAGCAGTGGATAAGAGTTTCTTTCTCTCCACATCCTGCCATCATTGATTGTTCTCATTCTTTGTGATGTGTGCCAATCTCTGTGGTGTGAGGTGGTATCTCATTGTTGTTTTGATTTGCATCTCCCTGATGATTAGTGAGGAAGAGCATTTTTTCATGTGCCTTTTGGCCATTTGTATTTCTTTTTTATCAAATAGTCTGTTCATTTCCTCTCCCCATTTTTTGATGTGATTAGACATTTTTTTCTTGTAAAGTTCTGTCAGTGCCCTGTATATTTTGGATATTAGCTCTTATCTGATGGGTGTTGGGTGAATAGTTTCTCCCATTTGGTGGGCGACTCTGGTACCTGGGCACTATTTCTTTTGAGGTGCAGAAGCTTCTCAGCTTAATGTATTCCCATCTGTTGATCTCTGCTTCCACTTGTTTGGAAAGTGCAGTTTCCTCCTTGAAGATGCCTTTATCTCAATGTCATGGAGTGTTTTACTGACATGTTGTTCTATATACCTTATGGTATCAGGTCTGATATTAAGGTCTTTAATCCATTTGGATTTTACCTTCGTACATGCTGTTAACTGGGGGTCTATGTTCACTTTTTTTGCAAGTGGCTAACCAGTTCTGCCAGCACCACTTGTTGAAGAGGTTTTCTTTACTCCACTTAGGATTTCTTGTTCCTTTGTCAAAAATTAGGTAATTGTATGTCTGGGGAACAATGTCTGAGAACTCAAGCCTATTCCACTGATCTGAGGATCTGTCTTTATTCCTATACCATGCTGTTTTGATAACTATTGCTTTGTAATACAGTTTAAAGTTGGGGAAAGTAATGCCTCCCATTTTCCTTTTCCCTAGGAGTGCTTTAGCTATTCGAGGGTGTTTATTGTTCCAGATGAACTTTATAAGTGTTTGATCCACTTCTTTGAAGAATGTCATGGGTATTTTTAAGGGGATCGCATTAAATCTGTACAATGCTTTGGGGAGTATTGCCATTTTAATGATGTTAATCCTGCCAATCTATGAGCAATCAATATTATCATGCATACATTAAAAACAAGACAAATTACAATAGCAAGTGATTCTGACACGTTGCCCAAAACCCTAAAGAAAGTTCTTCTAGGCAAAAATTCTTTCTAGGGGATTGCCTCTCTAATATAATTAAAATTGCAGTACACTCTTGATACACTATTCAAAACGTAATGAATAATATGCATGTGTCAGGTTATATTTTTAATGCTGGATATACAGTAGAAAATAAGATAAAATCTCTGCCCTCAGGATACTTTCATTCCATTGGGAGAGACGTGATAAATTCATAAAGCACTGCTGAATGTAAAGAAGTGCAAAGTTTAAATCATCTAAAACTAATGATGATTGATGACTAAAACTGGTTTTCTGAGTAAATGAATTGTATAGCAACATATTCTGAATTTTTCTGTTTTTATTGACAATTAGCACAAACTATTGCTACTTTTTTAATTCAAAGTGCAATTTGAAATCTTTATATTGAAATAAAATGATAAAATGATAAAAAGTTTTGTTTGCCTAGTTGTTAGGATCAGAGCAGCCTTTTTCAAAACTCATTTTGCCCAAAGAAACAGAAATTGGTTTACTCATATATAACTCTACGCTTTTTCATACATTAGACTGACTATTTCAACCACAATTCTTAGATACGTATTTGTGAAGCAGAATTTGTAATGACTTCCAAAATTTGTTCAACTTGTAGCAGCTTGATCAGAATCAAACACATGTGCAGGTTTTAGAGAACGTATATGTTTCTTTTGATTTTTATCTTCTGCTTTCTATCTCTCCATTATTAGCAGGAAGCTTATCTCCTGAAGTGCAAAAATAGTAATTTAGATATCATGGGTCATTTTTTTTTGTTTGTTTTTGGGTTTTGGCCCACACCCAGTGACTCTCAGGGGTAACTCCTGGCTATGCATTCAAAAACAGCTTCTGGCTCTGAGGACCAGAGCCGTGATATGGGATATGGGATGCTGGGATTTAACCCAGGTCTATCCTAGGTCAGCTCCTTGCAAGGCAAACACCCCACTGCTGTGCTATCAGGCCCACCCTAGACATCAGTTTAGAACTTCTATCCATAATTCAAAATCAAGGAATTATTTTAGGTTTCCTCTTTTATATCATAACAAAAATTAATTCTGTATATCTCCTGGTAATAAATAACTAACATTAACTTATAGCAAATAGCTAACGTTAAGATATATTTAGAACCTGAAAAACAATAGGTCCTCATGTCTATGTTATGCACTACTATTCCCAAGACATTCTCTGGAACTATCTGGCACATATTAATTGCTTCTAAATACTTGGGAACTCAAAGACACAAAGAAATACATTTTTAAATTTCTATTAGTACATCACTTGTAATCTGTTATATTGACAATGTATAAGGACACCTAAGAATATCATGACATTATTTATAAACGAAGAGTATTCTACATAGGAAGTAAAATACTCTGGTAATGTGTATATATTGTTGCAGGTACATATTCCTGAGTCTGTAAGTTTTCCATTATGTGATATTGTGTAATCTGTATACCATTGCATGAATCAGAATTTTTATGAATATTAATTTGGTATAGTTGATTAAAGTGTTGAATCTTACTTCACTTGTCATAGTTTCTTACTGCAGGTGAAGCACATGCATTTGTACATGAGTCTTTGAATAAATACTTGCAATGCCTTTCAAAAAAAGATATAGGAGAAAAATACTAATATATTTTAAAAAATACATAAAGTTGATCTTACCTCATGCTTGTGAATCTCATTGTGCTTTTTTATTTTTTGTTTATATTATATATCCACTTAATTTATTTTACTATGTTATGACCACTTGTTATTTGATTAGTGATACATAATATTCTAAATTCCACATCTTTTATACATATTTTTAAAATCAATCCTAAGAAAAAACTATGGAGAAAAAATGTGTATATATATGTTCATTAAGACAATACTAACATTTTAGTAAATAGTGCACAAAGATTAGTACTGAATAGTTTCAATTCTGAAATAAGTAAAGAAGAAAACATATGGGTTCCATAATAAAGTTTAAAATTGAATATTTGTTTTTCTAACTGATAATATTAATGTTATTATAAATGAAATCATTAGAAATCCCACACAATATTCTAAAGCCTACAAGGGACCATAAAGTATTATTTCTGGATTATACAGTCACATTTTAAAGTTAAATTGCTATAACTTAGAGTATATCAAATATAATATTATATGCAGACATGATTAAAGTCATTCTAAAAGACAAAATCAACTTACATTCCTATTTGTTATTATATAAATATATACATATTGTGGCAAATTAGAATTATGTTCCCAAGGGTATATCTGTGTCATAATATTTAGAACTAGAGAATATCATCTAATCCAGCTTGAGAGAATGTAATAATTTCTGGGAAAATGTGTAACTAAATTTCTTGAAAGGCAGTATTTGGCTGTAATTTTGAAGGCAGGTTCTAAATCTAAACAATCACACAGACTCAAAGCTCAAGGAAGAGGAAATAAAGACAGAGCAGAAATCGAGCAGATACAAACTCAGGAATGCCAGCTGCCAAAACTGGAAGAAAAATAAAACATTTTTTTAAAACTTCCTGACAGCTTGACCTCTAGAATTAAGAGATTGAATATCTGTTGCCTCTAGTAGTTTGTGGTAATAATAGAGTGCTCAGGCAATTTTTGCAACAGGAAATGGATAGTTACTATCACCAATATTTTAAGACATAAAAGTGGCATGAGAATTGACAAGTGAAGGTAGAAAATACTGTTGAGGTCTGGAATCCACTTGTAATGAGGCACTATTTGGGGCTGGAGGGGTAGTACAATGAGTAGGGAACTTGCCTTGCAAGTGACACACTTTGATTCAATCCATAATATCACATATAGTTCCTTGAGCACAAAGCCATAAATAAGCCCTATGTATTAATGAGTATATTCCTTCCCAATAAATGAAAAAAATATAAGAAAAAAAGAAGGAAGGAAGAGAGAGAGGGAGTAAGGGGAGGAGGGAGGGAGGAAAAAAGAAAGGGAGGAAGGGAGGGAGGGAACAAGGGAGGGAGGGAAGAAGGAAGAAGGAAGGAAGGAAGGAAGGAAGGAAGGAAGGAAGGAAGGAAGGAAGGAAGGAAGGAAGGAAGGAAGGAAGGAAGGAAGGAAGGAAGGAAGGAAGGAAGGAAGGAAGGAAGGAAGAAATGTCCCACTTGGGTTTAGATTGAGAACCAAAGGACAGTGACTTCTTTTTTATCATCAACGATGAAAATTCAATATCGTACAACAAACTTAAACCTCAGGAAAATTATTTCAGAATCAATTCTTAGTCACATTTCTTTGTGTTTAAATTAAAGACAGGCTTAACAGAATAGTAAATTATGGCTAAAACCTTCTAATTTTTCTGACATTCTCTAAGGCTGAAATATTTTCTAATTTGGTTAAAAAAGGAGAAAGAGAAAAAAATCCTCATTCCATTGTATATAAATGTGCCTTTGTAAATGACCAACCATTCTACAAGCAATCACATTCCAAAATACTCTGCAAATGTGGATGAGGCCCTACAAGCAGTTCTAACTCATGGAATCTGTAGAAAGAATCTATGAAAGAAATGTAGTGTGTTTCTTAAAGGCTAAATTGTGAAATCAATATATCTTTCCATTATGTCTTACCTTGCTAAAAGCTTCATATTTATGCCAAGTTAACTCTGAAAGCCCTGTTCAATGATGCAGAATGTTGTTCTGGCTCCATTGGTTAAAAAGCAAAAATCATCTACTTTCCAATTCACCTAAAACTTCTAAGTCGAACATATTTTTAAAACAGTCTTTGCAGGAACATGGTTATAATAGCATTACCATTTAGCTCTTAGTGTGCAAAGTGATTGAATTTTCAAGAGCATTAAGAACTCACCACAAAAATGAACCTACTGAAAGTTTGGAGCTTGTCATAATTACCTATGCCACTCTCCTAATAGAGAAATTGTTCACCTGAGTGCTTACCACTTCACAGAGCTGGCAGCAGAGAAGTATTTATTAGAATTGAGAAATGGAGAATCATTTATTCAGTGGTCAAGCTGCTTTTTATGATAATACACAAGAAAGATCTCCTCATCCTAGGAGGACTATAATGAGGGTAAACACAGGAATTGTAATATAAATAGAGATCCGATACTGGCTGGCATCTGAAAACCTTTGTATTTTATTTTGTGAAAACAAGTGTCTCTGCTATGCAAATGCTCTCATATATAAATGATAAATTGAGACATAATGTCAATATAATATAGAGAACATACGGCATAATGATTTTTTCTAGTATTTCATTTTTATTTACTTATTTGTACTGAATGGCACAATATGTCAACAATACTGAATATAGGGAAGGCATATTGTACAAGATCAACCTGTTCTCTCTTCACTCGTATTTCATAGTACAAGCATTTATTAGATTGAATAGATTTTTTTTAAATTTTGTTCCATTTGGCTTACTCAATTATTAGTTGCACATGACCGTTTCTATAAAATTCACCATAAGCAAAATATCTACATGAATTTTCATATGTATAATGCATATTTTCATTAGTACTTTTCAACATATCATGTTTATGTTGCTTACTAGGAATATGCAATAAATATACTTTTTTGTTTAAAAGTCAAATAAGATTTTAATGACTTTTTCTGTGAATGTTATTCATCTCATTTTATTTTAGAAAAAACTAGTGATTTAAAGTAATATACTATGTTTTAGTAAAACAAAAACATCCATACAAGAAAAAAATAAAACCTATAAAATGAAAAGATAAGAGAATTTAAAAAAACTAAAATATTCTCAAATTTACAAAAGATAAAAACTGAACAAAACAAACATTTTGTAAATGTCATGTATAATTTTAAGATAAGCTCTATATAAAACCTTGGAACAACAAATACTTAGTTATGTACAGGAATTCATCCCTGACTAAGTTTTGGACAAAGGGATTTTCCAGATAAATTTTTAATTTAGCCCCCTCCCTTGAAGTTAAGACTGAACAATTTTAAAGCAAAATAATAAATAAATTTGTTTTAGAAATGATATTAGGAAAAGAATTTACAATAGTTAACTGATGTGTGGAACCAATAAATGAGAGGCCTATTAAAATATAAAAACTTACAAATTACAAATGAAACACTTATCTTAAGACTAGCAATTTGAGAGAAAGGTAAAAATAACTTCTGGAGGGGGCCAGAGAAATAGCAAAGCTGTAGGGCATTTGACCTGCATGCATCCCATTCAGGACAGACAATGGTTCAATACCCAGTGTCCTATATTTCCCTCAAGCCAGAAACTGGCCACTGGGTGTGGCCCCAATACCAAAAAAAAAAATAATGTTTGGTTATTCAGCTCTGACCACACAGGAATAAGTTTTTGCAAACTTAGTGCTATACTTATTAAGAAAAGATAAAGAGAAATCACAATAAAGGTACTTCTGTACACTAATCTCAGGACCATCTATAACAAAAGACAGATATATTTTTCTCAGAAAACAGAGGACAATTTTATTAATAAATTTTATTCTAGTCAGACAAAAATCTTGAGCTTCTCCAAGGGCAAACTGTTAATCTATGAATGTAATATACATATATATACATATATACGTATATATGTATATATGTATGTATATATTCAATATAGTTTGGGAATTAGACAGAATTTTATAAACATTATCTTATTCCTGTAAATTTATTTTTATTTTATTTTGGGGGGGGTGGGTCACACCCGGCAATGCTAAGGGATAACTCCTGGCTCCATGCTCAGAAATGGATCCTGGAAGGCTCGGGGGATCATATGGGATGCTGGGATTCGAACCGCCAACTTCTTCATGAAAGGCAAATGCTTTACCTCCATGCCATCTCTCAGGTCTCCCTATAAATTTATTAAGAATATATACTCTAGTTTAGTTTCCTTAGTCATAGAAAAAGACAATTGGAACAATCAGATATATATGGACAAATTCTGGACTGATTCAGTCCTTAGATTGGAACTTGGTATTGTTTCCTTTGAATGAGCCAGAACTTTCTCTAAAACAAAATTAAGATATTTGTATGAGAGGAGAGGTTATAATAAAGTTTTTTAAATTATGACCAATTTTCTATCACTATATCCTTTCATTAGAAGTAATGAAACCAATTTCTCCTTATTTTGCTTGTTCACTAATGATGAAATTAATGATTTGCTTACTGTAATTAAATCTAACTAAATGAGGTATGTCATAGAAAGCAGGACTAGGGAACACAATTTCTAACACATTCACTTTGTATATCTATTATTGTAAACTGCTTGAATGTAGGGACATCCTGTAATTATAGCTAATATTACCCCAGTGATATAACAATAACATATTGGTTTGATTTATTTTCTTTTTGCAATAATAAAAATTTACATTATAGATTTAAGCCAGAATGATAGTAAAGCAATTAAGGCATTTGTTTTGCATATGAATTACTATAAATGGACCTCTAGCACCACAAAAGTCCTCCTGAAATACACCGGGAGGAACTCCTGAATATACATCCAGGTTCTAGTTACTCCTGTATGTGGAATAAGAACCCCCAAACAATAGATACCAGATTTGTCTTTATTGTACAGTTATTACTACTAAATTTACATCTGGTCAAAAAAGATGAGAATATTATTAAATTGGAAAATATTTTACTATGATTTTAAAGGTATTATAAAATAATAAAGGAGATATAAATGATTTGAAATGATCTTCAGAAATTTATAACCATAAAATAATTATAAAATGTGGTAGAAAAATTATATTTTTCATCAATTATTTTATTTTTGTATTTACTGTAAGATTAAAAAGTATCTGTGACTGTTTCTCTTTCTCATTTTTGTATATGTTTTTGTAAATTAAATGGAAATTGTTAGCAAACCTTTTAAATATTACAGATGTTCTTAATCGTGGAATAAAACATTTGTGCTTTTTCTTTTGTTCAAACTAAAATAGTTATAAAATATAAGATAATCTTTTAATGAATTGCTCCAAATTATATATAAACATATACATATGATAAACTTGCTTTTTCTTTAATAAAAATAATATCTTGAAATCAAAAATTTACAATAACCATTAGTATATTCTGAATTGGCAGAATTATGGGGAAAAATTCATAAATATTTTTTTAAAATTAGTCAATGTAGTAGGAACTAATGCCTGATCCAATAAATTTCTCTGTCCAGCCTTAATCTTCAATTCCTTAGTATCCCTTGAACACATCTAACTTCTTTGTTGTCTCCATATATTCTCTCTTGTACAGGTAAGCCTTAATATTTCTTCCTTCAAGTATTCTAAATAAAGTGTATTCAATAAAAACATGGGGTTGCAGCAGTGGCACGGAGCATTATGGCGTCTGCCTTGCCAATGCTAGCCTGGGATGGACTGCCGTTAGATCCCCCAGCTTCCCATATGGTCCCCCAAGTCAGGAGTGATTTCTGAGTGCATAGCAAGGAGTAACCCCTGAGTATCACCAGATGTGGCCCAAAATTAAAAAAAATAATTCCTTAAAAACATAAGGAGTTACTGACGTTTAAATCTTAGCAAACAATAACTATAGCATCTGAAGAAAAGAATAAAAACAAATTGGGGTGGCAGAAATTGTATCCAGATCAACCACTTTCAAGGCAATTGCTTTACTCTTTGTACCATTTATTAGTCCATTCGAGAAATTACTACTTAAAAGGCTTTACGTGATTACTGTTAGCAAGTTTGTAAAAAAATTGAATTGAACTGTTAGTTTAGAATAGAGTTGACCATTATTATTGTAATTATATTGTATATATTGTAAGCACATATATACAATAAGGTTAGGGCACAGTTACCTCAGCTCACTGCCACCAAACTGCCCAAGAATCTCTATTAAAGTCTCTGTTACTTACAATCCACCAATTCCCTAGCTCTAACTCCTGCTTTGTTTCTAGGTTTGTAATCCAGACCCAAGGTTAACAGTTGATATTGTTTATGACCATGCTCTGTTGCTCTATATTCTATAGAATTGGGAGAGCATTTGCTCTTTAACCAACTCTCTTTCATTTATTTCACTTAATATGATACCTACCATTCCATCCACATTATAGTGAATAATTTCATTTTTTCAATGACTACATAATGTTGCATTGACTCCATATAGTCCATACTTCCTTAGATATTTGTGTGTTACCCAACATGTAAATTAATTTCATACTTTAGTTGTTGAACTAAGTGATACAATTAGCATACTGCTGTAATATATCTGAGTTGGTGGTTTTATGCTATGGTGGTAGATGACATAAGTGGATTATCTGTCATATCAGAGTTCCCATTTGTTTGTAGTTTTGCTCACAGCTTACTTGTTCCTATGTCCAGGTGTGACTGGTTTCCAGTGAACAAAACTGGGTTTGGCCACATATAAGGCAAGCTCAACCTGCTAAATAATCTTATCTGCCCTGATTCTAAATTTTTAAAAGAATGTTTCATAGTAATTTTCATAGACTGGAAATGACAACATTCTGACCAACAATGAATGAGAGTTCCATTTTCACATAACTTAACCAATACCAGTAATCCCCAGCCTTTCTTGCTAAATGCCATTCTTAATGGAATTAGATAATATTTAATTGTCACCTTGATATATAAGTATGCAACAAAAAGCATTGTTAACAAGTTTTTACTATGTTTTTCATATATCTTATTCATAGAATATATGTATTTGTGAAGTAGCTTGTATATTTTGGATGTTAAATGTTTAAGTATATTAACTGAAGAGTCTTGAGGTGGAAGGAATTATAATATCTCAAGGTAGGCCTAATATAACCACAGTATCCTCATATAAAAAGAAAACAAATGATTTGAGAGTAAAATAAAAGAAGAGAGAGAGAGAGTAGGGCCAGAGCTGTAGCACAGCAGAAGGGTGTTTGCCTTGCACGAGGCTGAACCAGGACAGACCTGGATTCAAACCCATCATCACATATGTTCCCCCAAGCCAGGAGCAATTCATGAGCCCATAGCCAGGAGTAACCCCTGAGCATCACTAAGTGTGGCCAAATAAAAAAATGGATATGTTAAGATATGTCAATAGTAATGAGAATATCAAAATGTTGAAGATATAGAAAGAATCTATAAGTCAAGGTTGCTGAAAGACTATAGAAGCTGGAAATTATTAAGTAATGGATTTTTCCCTAGTGACTCAGAATACACTCAGCCCTGATAACTCATTGGCTATAAAATTTCCAAGATCCAGAACTGATAACTAAGCCCCTACATTAAAATTAACATATGAAACAGGAATTACAAAAATAATGCTGATACTGATTTTTTTTGTTTTATTTTGTTTTATTTTTTGTCCCCAATTCACAATACAGACCAGGCAAAGGGCCTGGGTTGAAGTGTAAATGGGGTGCATTTACTGTACTCCTCTTTCTATACAGTCAGTATAATGAACACAGCCTGTGGTAAGCATTAGGAGGGCTTATCTTTTCTTTTTTGTTTTTTTTTATTTTTAATATATACATATATATTAAAAATAAAAACTTCACCAGTGCAACATTCCTATCACCAATATCCCAAGTGTCCTTCCTCACCACCCCACACTGGCCTGTACTCTAGACAGGATTTCTACTTCCATCATTGTGTCACATTTTGTTATGATAGTAATCAGTGTAATTATTTCTGTGATTGCACTAAACAATCTTTGTGGTGAGCTGTGTCAGGAGTGGACTGCCAGTCCTCCTCTATTTTGTCTCTGAGAATCATTGCACAAATGTTTTTCATTTTCCTCAAAACCCATAGATGAGTGAGACCATTCTGTGTTTATCTCTCTCCCTCTGACTTTTTTCACTCAACATAATAGATCCCATACACATCCATGTATAGGAAAATTTCATGACTTCATCCATTCTGATGGCTGCATAATATTCCATTGTGTATATGTACTATAGTTTCTTTAACTATTCATCTATTGAGGGGCACCTACACTATTTCCAATGTCTGGCCATTGTAAACAATGCTGCAATGAATATAGGTGTGAGAAAAGGATTTTTGTATTGCATTTTTGTGTCCCTAGGATATATTTCTAGGAGTGGTACATCTGGATCGGATGGGAGCTCAACTTCCAGCTTTTGGCGAAATCTCCATATCACTTTCCACAAAGGTTGGACTAGACGGCATTCCCACCAGCAGTGAATAAGAGTTCCTTTCTCTCCACATCCCTGCCAGCATTGCTTGTTCTCATTCTTTCTGATGTGTGCCAAACTCAGTGGTGTGAGATGGTACCTTATAGTTATTTTGATTTGCATCTCCCTGATGATTAGTGATGTGGAGCACTTTTTCATGTGCCTTTTAGCTATTTGTATTTCTTTTTTATCAAAGTGTCTGTTCATTTCTTCCCCCCATTTTTTGATGGGGTTAGATGATTTTTTTCTTGTAAAGTTCTGTCAGTGCCTTGTATATTTTGGAGATTAGCCCCTTATCTGATGGGTATTGGTTGAATAGTTTCTCCCACTAAGTGGGTGGCTCTTGTATCCTGGGTAATATTTCTTTTGAGGTGCAGAAGCTTCTCAGCTTAATATAGTACCATCTGTTTATTTCTTCTTTCACTGTTTGGCTAGTACTGTTTCCTCTTTAAAGATACCTTTAGTCTCAATGTCATGGAGTGTTTGACCTACATGCTGTTCTATATACTTTATGGTTTCAGGTCTAATATCTAGGTCTTAATCCATTTGGATTTTACCTTTATACATGAGGTTAACTGGAGGTCTAAGTTCGCTTTTTTACAAGTGGCTAGCCAGTTGTTCCAATACCACTTATTGAAGAGGCCTTCCCTGTCTCATTTAAGATTTCTTGCACCTTTATCAAAAATTAGGTGATGGTATATTTGGGGAACATTCTCTGAATACTCAAGCCTGTTCCACTGATCTGAGGGTCTGTCTTTATTCTAATACCATGCTGTTTTGATAACTATTGCTTTGTAATAAAGTTGGGGTAAGTAATACCTCCCATATTCCTTTTCCCAAGTATTGCTTTAGCTATTCGTGGGTGTTTATCTTTTGAAATAAATTTCCGAAGTGTTTAATCCACTTCTTTTAAAAATGTCATGGATATCTTTAGAGGGATTGTATTAAATCTGTACAAAGCTTTGGGGAGTATTGTCATTTTATTGATGTTAATACTGCCAATCCAAGAGCAGGGTATGGATTTCCATTTCCATAGTTCTTCTCTTATTTCTTGTAGCAGGGTTTTATAGTTTTCTTGTATAGGTCCTTCACATCTTTACACAAGTAGACTCCAAGGGTATTTGAGTTTATATGACACTAATGTGAATGGGGTTGTTTTTTTAAATGCCCATTTCTTCCCTATCATTATTGGTGTATAAAAAGGTTATTGATTTCTCTGTGTTAATTTTATAGCCTGCTATGTTGCTATATGCATCTATTGTTTCTAAAAAGTTTTTTGATAGAATATTTTGGGTTTTCTAAATATAGTATCATGTCATCACATGACATGACAATGAGAGCTTGAATTCTTCCTTTCCTATCTGGATTCCCTTGATATATTTTCTTGCCTTTTCACTATAGCAAGTACTTACAGTACTATGTTAAATAGGAGTGGTGAGAGGGGCAACCTTGTCTTGTACCAGAGTTTAGAGGGAAGGCTTTCAGTTTCTCTCCATTGAGGATAGTATTTGCCATTGGCTTGTGATAGATAGTCTTGACTGATTGAGAAAGGTTCCTTTCATTCCCATCTTGCTGAGAGTTTTTTTTTTTTTATCAAGAATGGGTGTTGAAACTTATCAAATTCTTTCTCTGCATCTATTGATATGATCATGATTTTTCTTTTTTATTTTATTTATATTGTGTATTATATTGATGGATTTATGAGTGTTAAACCATCCTTGCATTCCCAGGATGAAACCTACTTGATCATAGTGAATGTTATTTTTGATAAGGCATTGAATTCTATTTGCCAGAATTTTATTGAGGATCTTTGCATCTGTATTCATCAAGGATATTGGTCTGTAATTTTTTTATCTTTATCTCTGTCTGATTTTTGTATCAAGGTGATATTGGCTTCATAGAAGCTGTCTGGAAATGTTCTCATTTTTTCAATTTTATGAAAGAGCTTGGCCAGGATTGGTAGTAGTTCCTCTTGAAAAGTTTGAAAGAATTCATTAGTGAATCATCTGGTCCTGGGCTTTTTTTGGGGGGGAGACATTTGATTACCGTTTTAATTTTCTCAATAGTGATGGGGATGTTTAGATATGTTACATCCTCCTTGTTCAACTTGGAAGATTATAAGAGTCCAAAAATTAATCCATTTTTTCTAGGTTCTCATGTTTCGTGGTATAAAATTTCTTGAAGTAATCTCTGATTACCCTGTGAATCTCTGCAATATCTGTAATGATCTCCTCCTTTTCATTTCTAATATGGGTTATCAAGTTTCTCTCTCTCTTTATTTGTGAGTTTTGCCAATGGTCTATCGATCTTGTTTATTTTTTCAAAGAACCAATTTCTGCTTTCATGAACTTTTAAATTGATTTTTTTTTTGCGTTTTCACTTCATGGT
This sequence comes from Suncus etruscus, assembly GCF_024139225.1. Taxonomy (NCBI): domain Eukaryota; kingdom Metazoa; phylum Chordata; class Mammalia; order Eulipotyphla; family Soricidae; genus Suncus; species Suncus etruscus. The sequence continues at coordinate 81,535,963 of NC_064849.1, forward strand.
TTCTGCTTTAAGCTTTGTTATTTCCTTCTGTCTCCATATTTTGGTTCCTTTTGTTGGTCATTTTCTAATTTTATGAGCTGTATCATTAGGCTATTCAGATTATGCCCCTTCTTCCTTCCTGATGTGTGCTTGCAAAGCTATAATTTTTTTTATCATTACTGCTTTTGGCTGTTTCCCACAGATTCTGATAATTTGTGTCTTCATTGTCATTTGTCTCCAGGAAAGTTTTAATTACCGCTTTGATTTTATCACGGACCCACTTGTTGTTCAGTAGCATGTTATTTATTTTCCAGTTGTTAAAAGTTTTCTTGTGTGTGCCTTTGTAATTTATATCTAATTTCAGAGCTTTATGATCAGCAAAGGTAGACTGCAAAATTTCTATCCTCTTAATTTTATGGAGATATGTCTTATGTACCAGAATGTGGTCTATGCTAGAGAATGAACCAGGTGCACTGGAGAAGAATGTGTATCCAGGTTTCTGAGGATGGATTGTCCTATATATTACCTACTAGGCCTCTTTCTTCTGTTTCTCTTCTCAGGTCTAATATATTTTTTGTTGGATTTTAGTCTTGTTTGACCTATCAAGTGTTGAAAGGGCCGTGTTGAGGGTCTCCCACAATTATTGTGTTTATTACTGATGTCCTTTTTCCAAATTTGTCAATAGATATATTAGATATCTTGCTGGTCTCTCATTAGGTGCATATACATTTAATATTGCGATTTCTTCCTGCTTTACATATCTCTTGATTAGTACATAGTGTCCACTTTGTCCCTTACAACGTTTCTGAGTCTAAGGTTTGCATCGTCAGATATTAATATTGCCACCCTAGCTCTTTTAAGGGTGTTGTTGGCCTGGATGATTTTCCTCCAGCCTTTAATTTTGATTCTATATTTGTTATGACTATTCAAGTGTGTTTCTTGTAGGCATCAGAAGGTTGGATTTTATCTTTTTGATCCATTTTGCCACTCTGGTGCCTCTAAATTAGTTTATTTAAATCCATTGACAATTGAGAGGGATGATTGTCATGTGAGTTAATGCCATATTTATTTATAAGATTAATGTGTCTGTTGCTCTATCTTGTCTTAAAGTAGGCCTTTCAGTTTCTCCTTTAATGGCTAGTTTTGTATCTGTAAAATTTCTGAGCTGGTTTTGTATCCGTGAAGCTAATGGATCCTTCCTCAATCTGAACGTGAGTCTAGCTGGAAACATTATTCAAGGTGAAGCCTCCATTTCATTCAGTCCTTGTCACAATATCCTACCACCATCTTTCCTGGGCCTTTGAGAGTTTCTTTTGTGACATGTCTGTTATAAATCTTTAAGAATGTTCCTTTGAATGTAATTTCTCTTTTGAAATTCTTGCTGCTCTCAGTATCCTATGCCTATCCGTGGGATTTCTCATTGTGAGTAGGATGTGTGTTGGAGTGCTTTTCTTTGGATCTCTTTTAGCTGGTACTCTTTGGGCATGCAGGATTTGGTTGCATACAATCATTATCTCTGGGAGTTTCTCTGTAATGATGTCTTTGATTGTTAATTATTCCTGGGGATTCTCCTCCTGTGTTTCTGGGACTACAATGATTCTTATGTTGTTTCTGTTGAATTTATCGCACATTTTTATTTTTCATCTGTTCAAAATTTTTGAGTATTTTTCCCATTGTTTCGTTTATTTGCTTTGTGTTTCTTTTCAAATATTTTCTGTTTTATGGAGTTATTATGCCTCTCATCTTCCAGCTGACTAATTCTGTCTTCAGCTGCTGTTACTCTGCTGGTGAGGCTTTCCATAGAGTTTTGCATTAACTCTACTGCATTTTTCAGTCCCATTATTTCAGTTTGGAGTTTTCTGATTTCCATATTTGTGATCTGTTCAGATCGATCTGTGCTCCCCCTTGAGTTCCATGAACATCTTCCATATCTCTACTCTGAACTCCCTTTCTGAGAGGTCAACCAGGTGTAGTTGGCATTTTTTTGGCTCATCAGAGCTGCCATCCTCATTACTCCACGCATGCAGTTGTCCTTCGTTGGTTTCCTTATAGTCACCCTTTAACTGTAATTCAGTGTATTGCCAATGGGGTTTGTATTACATAAATGGGAGCATCCCCTCCACGACACTTCATGGCCTCGCTTTTCTTTTTTCTTTCTTCCCCTGTGTTCTTTTTGGTTGAACCCAGGGATCACAAAGAAGCTTCAGGTGTGGCCCTCAAAAACAGTCTGCTGTAGCCAAGGCAGGTAGAGATCAAAGAGCTGTGGATTGACCCACCCTACCTTCAGTCAGACTCTGGAAATCTCAGTTCCCTGTGATCCTCCCAGATGGACCCAGGGATCACAAAGTACCTTCAGGTGTGTTCCTCAAAAACAGTCTGCTGTAGCCAAGGCAGGTAGGGGTCAAAGAGCCGTGGATTGATCCACCCCTACCTTCAGTCAGACTCTGGAGAGCTCCTGTTTGTTTTATTCCTTTGTTTTGTTTTTTTCTTTTGTGGTGTTGTGCCACACCTATTGGTGCTCAGGGGTTTCTCCTGGCTATGTGCTCATAAATAGCTCCTGGCTTTGGGGACCATATGGAATGCTGGGGAGTCAAACCAAGGTCCATCTTAGGTCAATAGCGTGCAATCAAACACCCTATACTGTGCCACCACTTGGGCCCTAAATACTGATATTTTTAAGAGACGTGTTCCTGTCAACATAGTCTAACCATTATGACACAAATAAAAGGAATTCAAATGAGTGTTATGTAAAGAGCTAATTTTCCATTAGTTATTTAATTATTAGATGTGTGCAAGGGAAAATTTGGGAAGGAAAAGCGGACAAACACAGTCCGAAGAAAAACTTTTTTATTTTTAAAGAGTATTTTCATCATCATAAACTGGCCTTTTACAGAAAGACATAAAATGGTTAGGTTAGGATGATTAGGAAGAAATTGAGACACAGTTTGGATAGAATCATGACTAGCAGAAATTCTTATTACATAGTGGAAACATTACTTAGTCAAATTACACCTTTAATGATGTTTAAGATTAAACTTGCAAGTATGAGCCTTAGATCTAGTTAAGGAGATTGCCAACCAAGATGTTGAGCTTATGATTCAATTTTATTTTAATTCTGAGAGATATACAACAGGTAAAGAGCTTGCCTATTCTGTAGTTGATTAGGCTTCAAGCCTTGCACCATATATGAGTGCAGATCCAAAAATTAGACCTGAACATTATCGGATGTGACCAACCATCAAAGAAAAGAATATTAAGCAAAACTAGCCAACTATATATTTAAATTATATATAATATATATTGCACATAATATATGTACATCAACATATGAACTGATAATTATGAATATTCCCAGGTATCCAAATGATATGCTAAAATTCAGTAAATTAATGTCAGTAATAATACTCCTAGGAGAACAAAATTTGCATTTCTTATCCAATTTGAGATAGACAATTGAAAACTCAAAGAAGACTTACTGATAAAAGTCTTTTGGAATTGATAAAACCTGTCACAGATCCTTTGGGCCCCTTCTAGAACAAATGTTATGCCAGGCATATCCATTCAGGATTTTTCCAATGGAGTGATTCTCTTAAAAAAGATAAAAATATTTTTATTGCAAATGATACACCAGCAGAAACATATTGGAATTTTCTTAAAGAGATGGAAGAAAATAATTGGAAACTCTTTATAATAGTTCCAAAGTTATATATAAGTAAAAGAACTATAACATATTACTTCATGAAAAGACAAAAATCTTCTTATGGAAATGGTTAGCTAGCTCTGAGAGTAGAAAATAAAGCAAAGCTAGCCAGATTTAAACCCTGTTTGATTAATGGTTCAATTTTCATGTGTTTCCTTTTTGTTGTGTTGTTATACATCGATTTTAATAAAAAAAACTTACATACTTGAGATCCTGGAGAGAATGTAAAGTAAGTCATTTGCCTTGATCACTATCAGTCCAAGAACCCCATAATATTCCATTAGAACCATTCAGAATAATTCCTGAGTAAAGAGCAAGGAGGAACTCTGAACTGCTCTGTGTGCAACAATAGGGAAAAAGAAAGAAAAGAAGATGCTGTGAGATTACCAACTGGAAGAGACCAAGGGGACCTGTTGCCTTTGCATGTTTCTCAGTCTTCTGTCTCCAGAAACTCTCCTGAGACTGCCAAAAAGGGCCCAGAAAAAACTTTTTCCTAGAGGTTCCCAAGCCAAAAGGCCAAATAAGATGGAGTGAGTGAAATACAGCTACTAGTGATGCCCTGGCAGCAAGGGAGATCCTTTGGTATGTTGAAGGCATGCAGGAGTGGTCTGCCACTGCTGTGAGATTACCAACCGGAGAAATTGAGGGGGCCTGTTGCCTTTGCGTGTTTCTCTACTCTTCTATCTGCTGCAACTTTCCTGAACAGTCCAAGAAGTGTCCAGAAAAAACTATTTTCTAGAGACTACAAAAGCGAACATCTGCTCTGCTTCACTTCCAGGCTGCACTATCTTTCTAATTAATGAGCCCCACCATAACACATAGAATAAATCACATTACAAGCATGACAATGGGGGAAACCTTGCAGGCAAACATCATGCACAGAGAATGAAGATGATAGCTCTGAACACCCAAAAAATACCAACTATCTTATTAATATCTCAGATAAGGAGTTTAGAATAAAAATATGGAGGATCATCATGGAAATCAAAGAAAATACAGCTCTAGGTAAAGAGAACACAAAGACAGAAATTATAAAACTTCAAAGTTAAAATAACAAATCTCAAAAACACTGTAGCTGAACTGAAAAGCTCAATGGAAAGCCTCTCCAACAGGGTCACAACAGCTGAGGACAGAATCAGTCAACTGAAAGATGAAATGAAGAACAACTCCATACAGCAGAAGGGATTGGTAAAGAACCTTAAGGCAAATAATCATACAATGGAAAAGTACTCAAAGAATGTGAACAGATGAAAGGAGAAGTCTTTGATAAACTGAACAGAAACAAAATAAGCATAATTGGAGGCCCAGAGGCCCAGAAAGGCGATCCCTAGGAAGAATCAAGTCAAAGAAAGACATCATCACAGAGAAACTCCCAGAGTTAAAGACTGCATGCAATCAAATCCTGCATGCCCAAAATGTACCAACTAAAAGAGACCCAAAGTAAAACATCTGAAGAAACATCCTAGTCACAATAATGAAACTCACAGAGAGAGAGAGAGAGAGAGAATACTGAAAGCAACAAGATCAAAAAAAGAAATTACATTCAAAGGAATATACTTAAGTTTTACTGCAGACATGTCACAAGAAACTCTCAAAGCCAGAGACAGTGGCGGAATAATTTGACAAGACTGAATAAAATGGATGCATCACTTAGATTACTGCACCCAGCCAGACTCCCATTCTGGTTTGAAGGAAGAATACATAGTTTCATGGATAAGCAATGGCTCAGAAACTATACAAATGCAAAATCAGCCTTAAAGGAAAAACTAAAAGGTCTATTTTAAGGCAAGATATACCAACAGACACACAAAACTTTTACGCAAAGATGATATTAAACCCCATAACAATTATCTCCCTCAATGTCAATGGACTAAATGCAACAATTCAGAGACAAAGAGAGGCTATATGGTTCAAAAAGATGAATCCAACCTTCTGCTGCCTAAAAGAAACACACCTGAATAGTCAGAACAAATATAGACTCAAAGTTAAAGGTTGGAAGAAATTCATCCAAGCGACAACACCCTTAAAAAAGCTGGGGTGGCCATATTAATATCAGTCGACACAAACTTTATACTCAGGAAAGTTGAAGGGACAAAGATAGACACTTTGTACTAATCAAGGTATAGGTGCAACAGGAAGAAGTCACACTACTAAACATACATGTACTCAATGAGAGACCAGAAAAAATTTCTAATACATTTATTGACAAATTTGAAAGAGGATATTAATATTAACACAATAATTGTGGGATACCTACCTCAACACGGCCCTGTCAACACTTGATAGGTCAACCAATCTCAAACCCTACAAAAATATACTAGCCCTGGGCCCGGAGAGATAGCACAGCGGTGTTTGCCTTGCAAGCAGCCGATCCAGGACCAAAGGTGGTTGGTTCGAATCCCGGTGTCCCACATGGTCCCTCGTGCCTGCCAGGAGCTATTTCTGAGCAGACAGCCAGGAGTAACCCCTGAGCAATGCCGGATGTGGCCCAAAAACAAAACAAACAAACAAACAAACAAAAAAATATATATATATACTAGCCCTGAAAAGAAATACGGAAGAAAGAGTAGTATAGATATAACTATAGATAGGACACTTTATGCCCAGAAACCTATATACACATTCTTCTCCAATGTATATGGGTCTTTCTCCAGGGTAGACCACATGATGGCACATAAAACATATATGCATAAAATCAAGAGGATAGTTATTTTGCAGGCTACCTTAGCTTACCATTTGCTCTGAAATTAGGTGTGAATTCTGTTTTCCTTTCTCAGTATAGTTAAGTCCATCTACTACAAGCCAATGGCAAATATTATCCTCAATGGAGAAAAACTAAAAGACTTTCCTCTAAATTCTGGTACAAGACAAGGCTGTACAGGAAGTACTTGCTATAGCCATTAGGCAAGAAAAAAATAACAAGGGAATCCAGATAGGAAAGGAAGATGTCAAGCTCTCACTGTTTGCAGATGACATGATACTCTACTTAGAAAACCCTAAAGACTCTACCAAAAAGCTTCTAGAAACAATATATTTATATAGCAATGTGGTAGGCTACAAAGTCAACACACAGAAATCAATGTTCTATTTATACACCAATAATGATAGGTAAGAAGGGGACATTAATAAAATAACCCCAGGGCCAGAACAGTAGAACAGTGGGTAGGGCACTTGCCTTACACATGCTCAACCTGAGTTCGGTCACCAGCATCCCACATGGCCCCCTGAGCATGCCAGGAAGGCATCCTGAGCAAAGATAGGAATATCCCCTGAGCATCACTGGGTGTGGGTAAAAAAGACAAAAAAAAAGAAAAGAAAAGAAAAGAAAAGAACCCCATTTACAGTAGTGTCACACAAATTCAAATATCTTGGAGTCAACTTGAATAAAGACGTGAAGGACCTATACAAGGAAAACTATAAAACCATGCTCCAAGAAATAAAAGAGAACTCAAGGAAATGGTAACACACACCCTGCCCATGCGTTGGCAGGATTAACCTCATTACAATGACAATACTCCCCAAAGCATTGTACAGATTTAATGTGATTCCTCTAAGATACCCATGCCATTTTTCAAAGAAGTGGATCAACATTTCTGAAATTTATTTGGAACAATAAACACCCTAGAATAGCTAAAGAAATCCTTGAGAAAAGTAACATGAAAGGCATTAATTTCCCCAATTTAAACTGTATTACAAAGCATTGATTATCAAAACAGCATGATATTGGAATAAAGGCAGACAATCAGATCAGAGGAATAGGCCTGAGTACTCAGAGAATGTTCCCCAGACATACAATCACCTAGTTTTTGATAAAGGAGCAAAAAAAAAAAAAAAAAAAAAAAAAACCTAAATGGAGCAAGGAAAGCCTCTTCAACAGGTAATATTGGCACAACTGGTTACCCACTTGCAAAACTAACACCATGTACAAAGGTAAAATCCAAATGAATTAAAGACATTGATATAAGACCTGAAACCAGAAGGTATATAGAACAACACGTAAATAAAACACTCCATGACATTGAGACTAAAGGCATTGTTAAGGAGGAAACAGCACTCTCCAAACAAGTGAAAGCAGAGATAAACATATTGGATTATATTAAGCTGAGAAGCTTCTGCCTCTCAAAGAAAATAGTGCCCAGGATACAAGACCTACACACTGAGGGGAGAAACTAGTCATCTAATACCTATCAGATAAGGGGCTAATATCCAAAATATAGAAGACACTTGTGACTCCACCCTGGATTTGTGTAACTACCTGAAAGAACCTGCCCATTTCTGGGAGGTTTCTTGGGAGGATATTACCTGTATCTTTACCTGCAAGACACCGTCCATTCCTGGAAGGGGTCTTGGGAAGATTAGATAAGGCCTTTGACCCAAGGGATTAGGATCTTTGCCAGCCTGGAGAGGTAGCAGAAGCAGAGATGGCTGAGAGACAAGTACAATGCAGGGCTGAATAGATATACAGCATAAATAAGTTTATGATATAGGCCACACACGTGATGGCCAGGGCAATAAAGATGTTATCTCTCATGAAGCCTGTCTGAGTGAGTCTGATTTCTGCAGCGACCACCTGAAGATAATGACCTGCCAGTTAATGCGGGATGGAGCCACGTGGCCAGGGCCTAAGGACAAAGGCCTCCATCTACCATCCAAGCCCATCCTAAGGGCTGCTTTACTACAGACTCTGACAGAATTTAAGAAAAAACACATCTAATCCCATCAAAATATGGGGAAAAGAAATGAATAGACTCTTTCTCAAAGAAGAAATACAGATGGCCAAAAGACACATGAAAAAATGCTCCACATCACTAATCATCAGAGAGATGCAAATCAAAACTACTACAAGGTACAATCTTATGCCACAGAGATTGGCACACATCACAAAGAATGAGAACAAACATTGTTGGTGGGGATGTGGAGAGAAAGGAACTCTTATTCACTGCTGGTAGGAATGCCAACTAGTTAAACCTAATGGAATGCAATATGGAGATTCCTCAAAAAACTAGAAATTGAGCTTCCATATGATCCAGCTATACCATTTCTAGGGATATATAGGACCACAAAAATACAATACAAAAATCCCATCCTCACATCTATATTTATTGCAGCGCTATTTATAATAGCCCGACTCTGGAAACAACCAAGATGCCCCTCAACAGATAAATGGCTAAAGAAACAGTGGTACATATACACAATGAAATATTATGCAACCTTCAGGAGAGATGAAGTCATGAAATTTTTCTATACATGGATTTACATGGAATCAATTATTCTGAGTGAAATAAGTCAGAGGAAGAGAGATAGACACTTAATAGTCTCACTCATCTATGGGTTTTAAGAAAAATAAAAGAAATGTTTGCAATAATTCTCAGAGACAAAGAGAGTAGTGCTGGAAGATCCAGCTCATGACATGAAACTCACTGCAAAAAAGTGATGAGTGAAGTTAGAGAAATAACTACACAGATAACTATCATAACAATGTGAATGAATGAGGGAAGTAGAAAGCCTGTCTAGTGTACAGGCATGGGTGGGGTAGGAAGGAGGGAGATAGGGCATTGGTGATGGAAATGTTGCACTGGTGAAGTGGGGTGTTCTTTTCATGACTGAAAACAAACTACAATCATATTTGGAATTAAGGTGTTTATATAAAAATATTAATAAAGAAAGAGAGAAAGAAGAAAGAAAGAGAGAAAGGAAAAAAGAAACAAAGAAAAAAAAAGAAAGAGAAAGAAAGAAAGAAAGAAAGAAAGAAAGAAAGAAAGAAAGAAAGAAAGAAAGAGAAGGAAGAAAGAAAGAAAGAAAGAAAGAAAGAGAGAAAGAGAGAGAGAGAAAGAGGGAGAGAAGGAAAGAAAGAAAGAAAGAAAGAAAGAAGAAAGAAAGAAAGAAAGAAAGAAAGAAAGAAAAAAGAAAGAAAAGAAGAAAGAAAAGAAAGAAGAAAGAAAGAGAAAAGAAAGAAAGAGAAGAAAAGAAAGAAAGAAAGAAAGAAAAAGAAAGAAAGAAAGAGAAAGAAGGAAAAGAAAGAAGAAAGAAAGAAAGAAGAAGAAAGAAAGAAAGAAAGAAAGAAAAGAAAAAAGAAAGAAAGAAAGAAAGAAAGAGAAAGAAAGAAAAAAAGAAAGAAAGAAAGAAAGAAAGAAAGAAAGAAAAGAAAAAAGAAAAGAAAGAAAAGAAAGAAAGAAGAAAGAAAAGAGAAAAGAAAGAAAGAAAGAAGGAAGGAAGGAAGGAAGGAAGGAAGGAAGGAAGGAAAGAAGGAAGGAAGGAAGGAAGGAAGGAAGGAAGGAAGGAAGGAAGGAAGGAAGAAGAAGTGCAAGAAGAGAAAGGAAGGAACAACAATGCAAGGAACCTGGAGGAAGGAAGGTAAGAATAGAATGGAGATTAAAAAGGCTTGAAGGAAGCAAGTATTCAAGAAAGAAAGAAAGGAAGAAAGAAGGATGAATAGAAGTGAGGCAGGAAGGATGAAGGAAGGAAGAAGGAAGGAGGAAAGGAAGGAAGTGAGACAATGATAAAAGATAAATAAAAGAAAAAATGCTTTGCTTATAAAGACAAACCTCTGATGACTCTTGGAAAGAGATTATATAAAATTCCTCCAATTGACCTGGTGTTCTCAGCATACAGGTGGTTAATTTGGTGTTGTCAGAGAAAAACTGCAAAATTGGTGGTTCCTTCTATTTCTCATCAGAAACATTATCTTCTGGAAAATCTCCTTTCCTGAGGGGTCTTCTCTTCCTAGGTGGGCCTTGCTTTCTGCATCTGGGTTGTTGTCTCATATTTTCTACCATCTAGGAGCTCAAGATTTGTTTGGCAATGAGTTTTGGTCTTCATGCTTTTGGGCTACTTTAGAGCTCAATAATTTCTTTTTAAATTTCATTATTTCTCAAAAGCTCTTTTCAGGGAATCTCATCTCTCTGCCTACTTTTTCCCCTCCCTAAATATTTAACTCCCTTAAATCTCTAAGAGGCACAGAGGTGAAGGTCTATATTCTGTAACTTCTTCATGCTAACGAAAGAGGTCAGATTCTAACTATATAAAACAGAGAAGTCTCAAGCTAGCTAGATGTTAAATGGGGCTAGGCAATTGTTTATTGGGTTTTAGAGTTGTCAGTCTAATCGACAAATTAGATAGTTTAGACCAGTTTTGCAATATATTAGACCCTATAGAGATAAACTTCTCTTCTCTGAGGGACTAAGGGAGAAAAAAAGTAAATATAGCCCAAGCACAAGCTTTTGTTCCTTTCTTTTTGTATGCTGACAAGATGAAAAATGTTTATTTCTTCTTTTCCTAGCTACCTGAAAAAAATTTTCAAAGTTAAGGCATGTCAGTGAACTTTTAGTTGGGCTTTCTTAAATAGATGGTTGAAATATTTGTTTCAATGTTCACCACAATAGTTTGATATTCTGACAGTGTCTGGTTCAATTAATAATATGAATGGAAGTAGTTTTGTCCTGGAGTCATGAGCCAAACTAGGTATTACACTACATTTTGCGGAAGAATGCATACTTAAGATAACTTGATAAAAATTCCTTCCTTTTAGGCAATAGTGAGTTGAAAGAGAAACAATATTATAGTTTTATAATAATATCCATCTAGCAGGCCGAACTTTTATTGGGCTTAATTCTTTGAGTGTTGTAAACCAAGATTTTCCATATTCTTGAATGTCTGCTGTATTTGTTCTAAATTAACACTGTGGTAGTCAGATAAATAAGAGTGCAGTTGGATCAGGGACTGTTGGGATATAATAATAATAATAATAATAATTAATAATAATAATAATAATAACTTAAGCAGATTCTCTAGTCTTGATGTAGTCCAAGGCTTGAAGATTGAATTCCTTTGACATACAAATCTTGAACTCTGAGAGGAGAAAATAGGCAACATTCAGATCCAGAAATCCTAGAGCTCAGTAGGGAAGGATATACTGCTCTATGTAAGAGAAGTTACAGAATTTTAGGCTTGCCCTTCAAATTCAAGTTACTTCTTAAACTCTATCTTGCTTGTATCTCTGTTTTTTAGCTTTAATTTTTCCACTTACACTCCTGAGAAACCTTCTTTTAACTCTTGCTGAAATTCTTTTCTACAAGGGACAAGAAAGAGACCCACAATGCTTGTACTAAGCTTATTTCTCTGAGTGTTGGTGGAAAAGGTGAGTGGAGCAAAGAAGTGGATTCATTCTAATTCTTTTTAAATTACTATTTGGTTATGTTTGGGATCACTCCTGGTGATGCTTAGGTGTAACTGCTGGCTCATATGCTGGCTCTAAACTCAGGAATAACTCCTGGCAGTACTTTAGGGACAATATAGTGGTGTGAGGACTCAATCCCTTATGGCAGAATGTAAGGCAAATACCTACCTGTCATCCTATCTTTCCAGCCCCAAAAGCATTTTATTTTTGAGTCAACCTCCCGCATTCACCACTTCACTAAGCTACCAGCAACAATAACATACTAAGTGAACTTTAAACTTTCTTTTTTGGGAGTTGTTTTAGGGAGCCACCCATTGACATCTGCCTTAGAATTCGCCTCTGCACTCCCAGGACCACTCCTTACCTGACTCATGAGATCATATAAGTTGACTGGATGGAACCCAAGTTGGCCTGAGTATGATGAGCTCTTTACTCACTGTCCTCTCTCTCTAACTCCCATAACTCTAAACTTTCTGAGCACAATATGAAGTTTGTTTCTCAAAAGGACTCACCACAAAGGAATCAAAAGAACTTAGCTGAAGCTTTGCCGTAGGAGCTATTCTGTATCTGAGTAGGCAAGAGTGGAAGCAAAGACTTAAAAGTTTCTTGGCACAATTTTCCCAATATCTTTTTTAGGGTATGATTAAATTTCCCTGCTTTTCCAGGTGTTTAGGGGTGTCATGCTGTGTGGGCCAAGATAATGAAGTTAAAGCCTTGCCAGGGGGGACTTCAGAACAAAAAAAGCAGAATTAATTGCTCTCACTTGAGCTTGCCAATTGGCTGACAGACTTAGAGCAAACATCTATACTGATTCTAAATTCCAATTCTTTGTCTTATATGCTTGAACTCAATATGGACGGCAGGAGGATATAAACAGGTAAAAAGAAACTAATAAGGCATGGAGAAGAAATCATAAAGTTATTGGAAACAGCGCCGGCCCTCTACAGACATAGCAGTTATGCACTGCAGGGGTTACCTGAAAGAAGATACTGAGTTAATGAAGAGAAATAGCCATGAGGCTATCATCACTAAGAACATACTGAATTCTTTCTTATTCACCTATGGGATTTATCCCCTATCCAGAGTAACTTTCTGTTAAGTCAGAGTATTCTGAAGGAGAGAAATAGTGGGCATTATCACAGCACAGTTTTCAAAGAAATCTAATTGATTTTAATTTTTTTTAATTTTATTATTTTTTAAAATTTTGGTTTTTGGACAAAACCCCTCAGTGCTCAGGGGTTGGCTGGGCTTGAGCTATAGAGTCATTCCTAGCAGTGTTGGGGAGGGGAGACTAAGTGAGATGACAGGGATCAAGCCTGAATTGGCCACTTGCAAGGCAATAGCACTACCCATTGTGCTATTGCTCTGGCCCCTGTGAATGTGTATTTGTTTGTTTGTTTGTTTAAATAAAGTTAAGCTGTTTATTCTTGGTCCAATGGAGCAGAAAATAGTTTGAGTGTTTCATGTGGCTTTGATTTAAGGGTATACTTTAACAATATAATGAAAAATTATCTTCTATAGAAAAGGAATAAGCAAGACTATGAGAAAAGTAACTTAGAGCTGTATTATATGTGCTTCTTTTGTACCTAATGAAAATCTTAAGCTATCTCTCCTAACTCTACCAGTCTACCATTAAGGAAACTCATCAGGTGAGTTCTGGGAGTTCTTCATTATAATGCTCAAATACTCAGGGTACTAATATTTATTGATTCTTATTGATATGTTTCTTAGTGTTAGACACATTCCCCACCAGCACTGATTATGTCAGAGAAGGGTCTAAGGTATTCATGAGAGAAATCATTCCTAGCTTGACTTACCCAGGTCCCTTCAAAGTGACAGTGGCCTTTTTTTTTAAACTTTGAAAGTGACCGAAGGTTTAGGCTCAGCTTTAAATAACGTCTCAACTTCATGCAAACTATTTCTACTTTTGAAAGGACATTCTCTAGAACACCCAGCTGCAATCTGGAAAAAATGATATATATTTTCCTTGTTTCATAATCCACAGTCACTTTTTGTCCATATTCCTGGTTTTTTTGTTTGTTTGTTTGTTTGTTTGGGGGCCATACCTAAAAAAGTGATGCTCAGGGTTACTCCTGGCTATATGCTCAGAAATTGCTCCTGCTTGGGTGACCATATGGGATACGGGAGATCGAACCACGGTTCCTCCTAGGCTAGCGTGCGTAAGGCAGATGCCTTACACCTTGCGCCACTACTCCAGCCTCTTTTGTCCAGATTCTAACCCTACCTGGGAACTCACCAGGCTACAATTTTAAGATGAAGTTTAAGTGTTTTGAACCAATCAAATTGGATGAAATCTTAAATGTTAAATGGGTGATTTGGTTGGATTAAAACAAAACTTTAGATGCTGAAATGGGATAACTTTTATGTTTAATTAAGGCATAATTTACTTAGAACATTGCATGAGTTTCACTGAAATTTTAGAATTATTTAATGATTACTAAAATTAAGGGGTGAATAATTTTATATTAATGTACATAAAATCCTATATAACAAATTTTCCCCAAAGATGTCCACAACCTAAGTTTTTAAATCTGTGACTAGGTTCATCTTTGGCAGAAATAAATTAAGAATATTAACATGTATAGATTATTCTCCATCCTGTAGATAAGATTATATAAATACCCTTAGAGAGACATGACTGGCAAAGAATATTTACAATTTTGATACAGTTAATTTAGAAGTTGAAGTGGGTGACTTACAGTCAAACAGCATTAGTGTTATGTAGACTTACTTGAAAAATACAAATAAAAATTTCTTCTGCAAAGAATAATACTGTAATGTTCATATCTTTATTTTTGTACTTTTGACCTCTGTAATTGTAAAAACATATATTTGTAAAATTTAGAGACTATCTTTATTTGCACAATAGCAATAGAAAATAAATACAAATGGAAAAAAGACTTAACTAAATCAATTTCTTAAATATATTTTCCTGCAAATTTTCTATGCTATAGGTTTTCCTATCCAACTAAATTTAATATTTCTCTCAATTTACTTAATCAACTAACCCAGAGCCATATATTACTTTTTCGATCAATTCTACTGGTGCTATTTTTAGAAATAGGACATTATACATTGTCAATTTCTTTCTGAACTATTGATTTGGTTTAATTTGTTCCAAAATATTTCTTGCTCTATATTAATATTGTTTTAGCTTATAGGAATTATTCATTACTCAGGATATTTTCTTATATTCATAGTTATATAGTATACAGTTATTTTTGCCTGAGCAAATAAATTATATATGCACGAGAATGGGAAAAACAGAGATGATTTTCCAAATACAGAGAGCCTAATAATATACTCTACAATTTCTTATTCAGAGATTAATTTCTAACATATGAAAGAATGATGAAAATGGTCTATTTGGAGGGAGTGTCACACCTAGCTCTACTCTCAGAAATCACTCCTGGCAGGCATGGGGGACCATGTGGGATTCTGGGATTAGAACCTGGAGCTGATGCTTGTAAGGCAAATGCCCTACCACTCACTGTGCTATCTTTCTGACCCTTTATGTTCTATTTTTTGGTTCATTTAAGCAAAGATTCATTGCATAAAATGATATATATATAAATAACTATATACTTAGATAAATATGTAGCAAAATATATGCATCATGCCAATTGATTTATATTTTAGTTGAATATGTGAAAGCATTAAGTTGCATGATGTTATCTAAGTACACTCAAGATAATGAGCCTTTTTCATTATTGTTATAACATTTATTGTTAAATAAAATATTAAATATCGAGTGCATAACGTTTTAACAAGTAGAGTAAAATATTAATATAAATGGAATCCAAATAAAGAGAATAAAATAATAACATAAATAATAGAATATTGAAAGAAGACAAAATAAAGGCAAAACTATCAGACTCTAAAATAAAATAGCATGGATAAAAATAAAACAAGGAGAGGAGTGAAAAGGGAGTACAGGACATAATGTCCTTAGTTAGATTCCAATATTCATCATATGTGGTCCTCTGAGAAATAGCAAGGGTCAATCCTGAGCACCAAATCAGATCTAGCTGTGAACACAGCAAGGTGTGCCTCCAAACTCCCAAAATAAATAAAATGGAAATGAATAATGACCTGAATCCCTGAGTGGATGGGTAAAATGTGATGAGCACTAACTTACTTTCTATTTCTTATATTCTTTCAAATAAAAGTCTTCTAGCTAATACATATCTTATTCTCCAAATCTCAGTCTCTAAAATTAAACTTCTTAGATTTATAACCAAATTCTTATATCCATATATATATACCAAATTCTTATTTATTTATGTCATTTATTTATTTACTTGTTGTTTGATAACCTGAAGTTTACTCTTTAATAAAATATCCTGTTATAGGTATTTTGACTTGGGATTTTTATCGCTAGTTCAATCTGATAAATATATAGAGTGTTTACACAGCAATCTAATTCAGACAAATTCTTAACGGTTGAAATCCCCCAAAACTTTAAATATCAAGAATGTAGGTTTCATTCCAATTTTTATTTTAATATAAATTTCATTACTTTTACAATTGGCACAAAAATATCGCTAATAGAAAAATAAATGTTGTAGAGTTATAGCTATCACGTTTCTTGAGGTTCATTTAATTGCTGAGCAATATAAAATAATATTTATTTAATTTTAAAAAATGGTCATTATTGTGGTGAAATACTATATAAGGAAAAGGCTACAGACTTTGTGAGTTGAAATTGATGTCAAGTTTGATTGTCAGGAGTTATGAATTAGAACTTAGGTCCCTCTTGATACCCACGTTTTGTTTGCCATGCAGGAACTGTTCTCTATTCCCATTTATGAAACACCCACACATGTTAATGCCTATAAAATTAATTTCAGGTTCAGTCATCAGAATATCCCATTTGGATATTTCTACAGAGAAAACAACATATGTTGTAGAGTTGTTTTGCTTGATTAGACTTACTTCTATCTTGGATTAGTTTCCTTTCTTAAGACATTTGTGGCTTCTTCTGAAGCATCTAGTGGAGTTATTAACAGTCCCAGTAGAACAAAGTATATCTATTTCAAATTGGTTTCCACAAAATCACTTACATTGGAGATAGACTAGTTTCCCCAAGGTTTGGTTATCAGCTTTTTGTGTTCAATACAATTCACAAGGATGTGTTTTTAATAGTGTTTTGATTACTAACATTATTCTGATAGCAAATTATATTTGATTTCCTTCTTCATTGTCATTGACCCTTAAATTATTGATATAAAAATGTCATTTAAAATTAATAACATTTATATTTCAAATATGTTACAGAACCAGACTAATTAAATATAAGCAACATCAAATATTTTCCACACATACTTTTTCATAGTCACAGTGAATTAATAAGTTTAAAACAAAATCCACATCAATCTCAATTACCCAACTATTCTTGAGAGACAATAATTAACCATTTGTGATAAATCAATTGGTTATGAAGACATATTTCAAAACTGCTTGGTATGAGAGTTTCAATTAGGTTTGAATTCTCAATAAAATTGTAATTTTGAACACACTACAGCAGAGAATACTATAAAATTATAATCTCCTAAACATCTCAAGGGAAATACACTTTTTTAAACTTGGGCACACAAATTCTATTTTATTATGTATTCCTAATGAGATATACAATGGTTAAAGAAAGAAATAATTCCGTATCAGTATGTAACACAAGCTATTCTCATTGTCCACATCTCCAGATCTGTATCTACTTAACATTCCTTGTTTGAACTGAAGTATTTATAAACTATAGTCATCCATCAGGTGATATTGTCACACTGTCACTTTAACAATCATACAGTTCAGTGGTGACAGAAACAAACTTTCAAGTGAGTGGCATGAGTTCAGATCATGACTCCAAAGTGGACTGCATTCAAATGTTCAACAAAATACTTTGCTAAGAATTTGGAAGAATTAGGGGTCGGAAAGATAGTATGGAGGTAAGGCCTTTGCCTTTCATGCAGAAGGTCATTGGTTTGAATCCCGGGGTCCCATATGGTCCCCAGAGCCTGCCAGGAGCAATTTATGAGCCTGGAGTCAGGAGTAACCCCTGAGCACTGCCGGGTGTAACTCAAAAACAAAAAAAAACAAAAAAAACAAAAAAAAAGAACTTGGGAAGCATTAAGTCAATAATTCAGTAAGTTAAGACCAGATAGATGTTTTATTAAAATCATTTCTGTTAAATGATAAAGAAAATCCATGGAAACATCACCTATGAAGTAAAAAAGCATTGGTGTGGATTTAAATTAATGGCCAATGTTCAATACCAAAGGAGGGGCTACTATGAACAATTTTCTATTAGTAATCCTGAAGAAAACTATTGTTTAAAAGAAAATAGGTACATTTATAGAAAGCCTCAAATTACCCTAGTAAGTTATATACACACACATATTTTAATCATATAAAATATATCATCTAGAATATATACATATATACACACGATATATTTTAAGCTTAAAAACTGCATGTGTAATTTCATAATAAGAGCTAGGGCAATGATTCTGTAAGGTTATTCATTATATGAGTCATTTATATTCATTTAAATATTCTACATGTCTTTGGGGCTAGATGACTTAGTTTGCCCGGAGCCTATAGTTGGTCTGATGGCAGGATGTTTCATGGGTAGGAACATCCTTTTTTAGGCCAAAGGTTTTTCTCTTTTATTTTCCCCAACTTTTGCTACACCTGTGCAAAAAACTGTCACATTTGTTTTTCATTTTTTAGATAAGGACTCCTGCCTTATTCATAGAACCTTGGGACACAGATTGCTTTTTTACCTAATAATTTTGCATATTTCTATAAAATTAAGTAAAAAAGAAAGGATGGAGCTCAGGAGCCAAGTTGTATCAGGGTGGGGCTGGAGCAGTGGCACAAGTGGTTGGGTGTCTGCCTCGCATGTGCTAACCTAGGCTGGACCATGGTTGGAGCCCCAGCATCCCATATGGTCCTCCAAGCCAGGAGCGATTTCTGAGTACATAGCCAGGAGTAACCCCTGAGCATCACCGTGTGTAGCCCAAAAAACAAAAATCAAAAAAGTTTTCTCAGGTGCATTGGTAAAGAACTAAATACCAAGCCAAAGTTAACAACAATATAATCAAGAGAACCAAACTATAACAATCTAAACTTAAAATGGGTCTGTTATACTGGAGGCCAGGGCACAAAGGGTGGTGCTAAAGGATGCACTCCGGGAACATTGGTGGAGGGAAGTCAATTCTGGTGGTGGGGATGACCCTGATTCACTGTATATCTGAAACCCAACTGTAAAGGACTTGTAAATCACACTGGTTTTGATTAAATACATTTTAAAAAATATTCTATGTGTCAACAAGTATAAAAATTAAGAAAACAATTAGCTTTTCAAAAGCAGAAATAAATACCTATTAGGCACTTTTGTTTAACACATACAACCAAAATACAAAAATAACAACAGATAAATTATTAAAACAACATGAAAATACTTAAAATATAAAGAGTAATCACGTATCATAATAAATGATAGAGACATATTAAAGAAAAATACAATTGAGCTTAATTTATGTGGTTATTATGAATAACACATAAAAATTAAGTAATAAATAATATTTTATAGTGAAAAATCTAGTGTTCAAGCATTAGCACAGTGGACAGTGCATTTGCCTTGCATGGGCTAACTCCTATTAGATCCAAAGCCAATAGATGAATTCCAGAGTTCTGACAGAAGTGATCCCAAAACACTGTCATTTGTAGTTTAAAATAAATTAATAAAAATAAAGTTATTAAATATAAATCTTAATTAAAAAATAGCGGTAATAATAAGTGAAACATTATTAGAGACTTACATAAATTGAATATGAAACTGTGTGATTCATATTATTGTACAAATAATATTGAAGAATCAACTTAATACCTGATATATTGAAGTTTAAATGCTAAAATTGAGATTATCCCCTTTTATTTACATGTGGCAGTAACATTAATCACCTTTAATTATAATTGTGGCTTAAAAGGATTTCCTAAAATTTAGAGTTGCTACTAGGTATTATCATTCATTGTTTTATAATTTGTGCATATTCATATTAACATTATTTAACATATCATTATATAAAGAGTCCCCACCCATTGCGAATGGTCAGACTTAAAAATTATGTCTGAAATTTATGTTTTAGGAACTTCTGTCTAATCTTTCTGAAATTATTACTAAATGGAAAATGTTTATCCGTGAAATACATAGACCTGAGAGAATGTAAGCTGATAAGGCACTTGTCTTGCCTCTGGCTGACCATGGTTTGATCTTTGGCACTGATGGCCCCATGATCCAACCAGAATGGTTTTTGAGCACAAAGCCCGGAGAAGGCGTGAACACTACTGAATGTGGCTCAAATTCTAAAATAAATAAATATGTTATTAGATAAAATACAATTATTGTTCATATGAACATTTTACTGATTTAGAGTGAAGCCATCTTATTTTACCCAATGCAGTGTTTTTTTAAATCAACAGTTTAATATAATTAATATTTTAATTATTTATTTAAATATTGTCTTTTTATTAAGTGAAATACACCCCATGGCACTTAGAAATTACTCTGGCAATATACGGAGACTATAGGATGCTGGGAATTAAGCCTTTGTTGGCATTACACAAAGAAAATGCCCTATCTGCTGTGCTATTTCTCTAGCCTTTTTAAAAAATACTTTATGAAAAGTTTTATCTTCACTAAATATCTGGTGTCCAACTACTCCCCACTCTATAATGACATCTTTCTTGCCATTCATTGATAATGACTGTTTTGGAGACACCATAGTAATTATGGTCTTACCACCAAGAAACATAAAAATTATGAAAATTAAATGCATATAATTATGACTTTCATAAGGACATTTGCATTTTTGTCTTATTTTATTTCTTTAATATAATGGGTGATCAGGGATTGTGTTATTTTGCTTTACTATAGGTCTGTTATAAAATGCCAAATTTTTGTTTTGTGTTTCTGTCTTCCTTTCTTATGTACTATCTTTATATCTTCATGATCATTGTCAATGACATTTATAATGTTTTCTGTTTTGTATTGTTTATTTGTTGTTCTTAGAATCTTCTATAGAATAATTAGTTTCATTCACATGAGCTCATTCAATCTTTTTCCATCATTTTAATGTATTTTGTTTACAATGTAATCATGGGTATAAGTAACTTCCTTGTCACTGCTTCTGCTCATTTTTTAAATGAATGCATAATTAATAATTAAAAAATTTCTCAGAACTAAGCAAAATGTAATAGTTACTATATAAATATTAATCAGCTAAAAGTATAAAGAAAATAGAAATGAAACAATAGCAAATGGATAAAATAGAAAATATTTTGCTCTGAAATGTTATTTTGAGAAAATCTAGTGCAGTATTTATAAACTGTGGATAACATCTGCTCTATTATTTATGTTTCTTTCCATGTACTATTTTTTTCCTTTCGTCTTTCAAAATTTCACTCATTTACCTAAGCAAACTGGATTACTTAGGATCACCAAATTGGATTCAAAATAGGTCTGTAATGTAGTCATATGGTATATTGTACTAATTCTGACATTTTGTATTTCATAAAATGTGAAAAGTACCATATATTAATTTCTGCCTACATTAGCGATACTGAGATTTTCTCTTTATTACAGTCCTATTATCTTTGGACCCCACTAGGCTGCTCTTAGTGGTTACTCCTGGCTTTCCAAGTCCCATATGTGGTACCAGGGATAAAAAATAAGGCAAACTTGAATGCAAGGCAAGCTCCATATCCACTGTACTATTTCTCTGACCCCTTAATACATTTGAAATTGTATTGCAACTCTGTTTTCTTTACTGATTGTTTTATATTGTATAATGATCTTACATATCAGACTTCTTTTTAACCATCTCAGAAACACATGAGTAAGATTCTACATCCTTGTCCTTTCACAGGATTTCCTCTGTGACAATCTATGAGTTGATCCCCATGATGTTTTATTTCTGTATATACAAGGTGCCCACTACAGAAATTAATGTTCTTTCCATTGAATCTACTTTTTTTATACTTACTAGAATCTATTATGCTATCTGAACCAATTAACTTTTTCTGTTTAACATCTCAATTTTCAATGACAATAATATTCTTTGTTCATTATAATTGCTATATATGCAAAGCAGAGAAAGAGAATGTCTAATCCAATTGTAAACAGAAAAATATGTCTATAAATCAAAATAGATATTTTTGTATAAGAACAACTGCTATAAAGCTTTAAGCATAATGTGTCACATTCAAAATTGTAAGAGGTGGTAATAATTCAAAAACTATAAATAATTTCAGTTTGTTCAGAATGTAGGTGGAGGTTAACAGGTCAACCTAGCTATAAGTGGATATTTATTCCAAACAAGTTAAGTTAAAAGCCTCATTTAAAATGTTTTAAAGGATCATCTTTATGAAACAATTTATACTTCGACAAAAATATAAGCAAACAAGCATAAAACCTCTTGGATCCTTTACTGCAGATACTAAAAGTATTCAGGGCACTTGCTTTCAACATGGTGGAACCAGTTTAGTTCTGGTATCCCAGTTGGTCTCCTGTAACTTCTAGCAGTAATCCTTGAGCTTAGAGCCAGTAGTAAGCTCTGAACACTTCTGAGTATGTTCCCTAAACAAAACAAACAAAAATACTCCTGAATTTTTAAATGCCATTCCTTTATTTTTACACACTTTAAATTCCAACTGCATGTTCTCCTTCCTTTATCTTTCCTCTTTTCTTTTACTCTTTACTTTTTCTTTCTCTTTTTCTTTATTTTTCTTTTATTAATATTGAATTAGTGTCCACTACTGTATAAGAGCTAGAAATAGGATTTTACATATCTTCCAGAAATGCCCCATGACAGAGAAACAATCAATATATCTCCATCAGAGTACATTAACCCCATCCCCATTCTATCTGAATTACTTTTTCTATCTGAAACAATCTCTTTTCTTAACCATAATGCATTATATTTTGTTTTTAAATACTTTTTTAAAATTTCCTAAGACAAGTAAGTTTATATCATCTGTACCTATTTCTTCTGATTATTTTTTTTTTACGTAGCAACGTTTCTACCAGTTCCAATCATTTTGGTGGAAAAGTAGTATTTTGCCATTCTCTTATGCTTATTAGCATTCGGTTTGTATATGTACTATTATTTCTGTATACATTTGTCTGTTCTTTAGCACTTAAATTGTTTCCACATTGTTGGTTATTGTGAATAGCCTGTAATAAATGCAGGCATGTTGTTATTTTTTCAAAATAGTTATTTTGTGTTATTTGGATGAATATTTTAGAGTGGTATTGCTGTATCATATGGCAAACACTTTTTAAAAAAAGTTTGAAAATCATATGCATAGCTTTGCAAATAGGTTAAATCATTTTATATTCTCTTTACCTAAATATTGCTCAAATTGCAAAAACATTTTTTTTATTTTATTTTTTTTTTAGATTTCTTTTTTTATATTTATTTATTTTTTTTTATTTAAACACCTTGATTACATACATGATTGTGTTTGGGTTTCAGTCATAAAAGGAACACCACCCATCACCAGTGCAACATTCCCATCACCCAAGTCCCAAATCTCCCTCCTCCCCACCCAACCCCTGCCTGTACCCTAAACAGGCTCTACATTTCCCTCATACATTCTCAATATTAGGACAGTTCAAAATGTAGTTATTTCTCTAATTAAACTCATCACTCTTTGTGGTGAGCTTCCTGAGGTGAGCTGGAACTTCCAACTCTTTTCTCTTTTGTGTCTGAAAATTATTATTACAAGGGTGTCTTTCATTTTTCTTAAAACCCATAGATGAGTGAGACCATTCTGCGTTTTTCTCTCTCTCTCTGACTTATTTCACTCAGCATAATAGATTCCATGTACATCCATGTATAGGAAAATTTCATGACTTCATCTCCCCTGACAGCTGCATAATATTCCATTGTGTATATGTACCACAGTTTCTTTAGCCATTCGTCTGTTGAAGGGCATCTTGGTTGTTTCCAGAGTCTTGCTATGGTAAATAGAGCTGCAATGAATATAGGTGTAAGGAAGGGGTTTTTGTATTGTATTTTTGTGTTCCTAGGGTATATTCCTAGGAGTGGTATAGCTGGATCGTATGGGAGCTTGATTTCCAGTTTTTGGAGGAATCTCCATATCGCTTTCCATAAAGGTTGAACTAGACAGCATTCCCACCAGCAGTGGATAAGAGTTCCTTTCTCTACACATCCCCGCCAACACTGTTTATTCTCATTCTTTGTGATGTGTGTCATTCTCTGGGGTGTGAGGTGGTATCTCATCGTTGTTTTGATTTGCATCTCCCTGATGATTAGTGATGTGGAACATTTTTTCATGTGTCTTTTGGCCATGTGTATTTCTTCTTTGTCAAAGTGTCTGTTCATTTCTTCTCCCCATTTTTTGATGGGGTTAGATGTTTTTTTCTTGTAGAGTTCTGTCAGTGCCTTGTATATTTTGGAGATTAGCCCCTTATCTGATGGGTATTGGGTGAATAGTTTCTCCCATTCAGTGGGTGGCTCTTGTATCCTGGGCACTATTTCCTTTGAGGTGCAGAAGCTTCTCAGCTTAATATATTCCCATCTGTTAATCTCTGCTTTCACTTGCTTGGAGAGTGCAGTTTCCTCCTTGAAGATGCCTGTAATGTCCTGGAGTGTTTTGCCTATGTGCTGTTCTATATATCTTATGGTTTTGGGGCTGATATCGAGGTCTTTAATCCATTTGGATTTTACCTTTGTACATGATGTTAGCTGGGGGTCTAAGTTTAATTTTTTGCAAGTGGCTATCCAATTGTGCCAACACCACTTGTTGAAGAGGCTTTCCCTGCTCCATTTAGGATTTCCTGCTCCTTTATCAAAAATTAGATGGTAGTATCTCTGGGGAACATTTTCTGAGTATTCAAGCCTATTCCACTGATCTGAGGACCTATCCTTATTCCAATACCATGCTGTTTTGATAACTGTTGCTTTGTAGTACAGTTTAAAGTTGGGAAAAGTAATTCCTCCCATATTCTTTTTCCCAATGATTGCTTTAGCTATTCGAGGGTGTTTATTGTTCCAAATGAATTTCAAAAGTGTCTGATCCACTTCTTTGAAGAATGTCATGGGTATCTTTAGAGGGATGGCATTAAATCTGTATAATGCCTTGGGGAGTATTGACATTTTGATGATGTTAATCCTGCCAATCCATGAGCAGTGTATGCGTTTCCATTTCCGTGTGTCCTCTCTTATTTCTTGGAGCAGAGTTTTATAGTTTTCTTTGTATAGGTCCTTCACATATTTAGTCAAGTTGATTCCAAGATATTTGAGTTTGTGTGGCACTATTGTGAATGGGGTTGTTTTCTTAATGTCCATTTCATCCTTATTACTATTGGTATATAGAAAGGCCATTGATTTTTGTGTGTTAATTTTGTAGCCTGCCACCTTGCTATATGAGTCTATTGTTTCTAGAAGCTTTTTGATGGAGTCTTTTGGGTTTTCTAAGTAGAGTATCATGTCATCTGCAAACAGTGAGAGCTTGACTTCTTCCTTTCCTATCTGGATTCCCTTGATATCCTTTTCTTGCCTAATCGCTATAGCAAGTACTTCCAGTGCTATGTTGAATAGGAGTGGTGAGAGAGGACAGCCTTGTCTTGTGCCAGAATTTAGAGGGAAGGCTTTCAGTTTTTCTCCATTGAGGATAATATTTGCCACTGGCTTGTGGTAGATGGCCTTCACTATATTGAGAAAGGTTCCCTCCATTCCCATCTTGCTGAGAGTTTTGATCAAGAATGGGTGTTGGACCTTATCAAATGCTTTCTCTGCATCTATTGATATGATCATGTGGTTTTTATTTTTCTTGTTATTGATGTTGTGTATTATGTTGATAGATTTACAATTGTTAAACCAGCCTTGCATTCCTGGGATGAAACCTACTTGATCGTAGTGGATGATCTTCTTAACGAGGCATTGAATCCTATTTGCCAGGATTTTGTTGAGGATCTTTGCATCTGCATTCATCAGTGATATTGGTCTGTAATTTTCTTTTTTGGTAGCGTCTCTGTCTGGTTTAGGTATCAAGGTGATGTTGGCTTCATAAAAGCTATTTGGGAGTGTTTCTGTTTGTTCAATTTCATGAAAGAGTCTTGCCAAGATTGGCAGTAGTTCCTCTTGGAAAGTTTGATAGAATTCATTAGTGAATTCATCTGGACCTGGGCTTTTGTTTTTCGGCAGACATTTGATTACTGTTTTAATTTCATCAATGGTGATGGGGGTGTTTAGATATGCTACATCCTCTTCCTTCAACCGTGGAAGATTATAAGAGTCCAAGAATTTATCCATTTCTTCCAGGTTCTCATTTTTAGTGGCGTAGAGTTTTTCAAAGTAGTTTCTGATGATCCTTTGAATCTCTGTTATATCAGTAGTGATATCTCCTTTTTCATTCCTGATACGAGTTATCAAGTTTCTCTCTCTCTCTTTCTTTGTTAGGTTTGCCAGTGGTCTATCAATCTTGTTTATTTTTTCAAAGAACCAACTTTTGCTTTCGTTGATTGTTTTTTGAGTTTCCACTTCGTTGATTTCTGCTCTCAGCTTTGTTATTTCCTTCTGTCTTCCTATTCTTGGGTCCTTTTGTTGAGCATTTTCTAGTTCTATTAGCTGTGTCATTAAGCTACTCAGGTAAGCTCCTTCTTCCTTCCTGATGTGTGCTTGCAAAGCTATAAATTTTCCTCTCAGTACTGCTTTTGCTGTGTCCCATAAGTTCTGAGAGTTTGTGTCTTTATTGTCATTTGTTTCCAGGAACCTTTTGATATCCTCCTTGATTTCATCTCGGACCCACTGGTTATTGAGCATGAGGCTGTTTAACTTCCAGGTGTTAAAGTGTTTCTTCTGAGTCCCTTTGGATTTCACAAATAATTTCAGAGCCTTGTGGTCAGCAAAGGTAGTCTGCAAAATTTCTATCCTCTTGATCTTATGGAGGTATGTTTTATGTGCCAGCATGTAGTCTATCCTGGAGAATGTCCCATGTACATTGGAGAAGAATGTGTATCCAGGTTTCTGGGGATGGAGTGTCCTATATATATCCACTAGGCCTCTTTCTTCCATTTCTCTCCTCAGGTCTAGTATATTCTTGTTGGGTTTCAGTCTGGTTGACCTGTCCAGTGTTGACAAAGCCGTGTTAAGCTCCCCCACAATTATTGTGTTGTTGTTGATATTATTTTTCAGATTTGTCAACAGTTGTATTAAATATTTTGCTGGCCCCTCATTCGGTGCATATATGTTTAGGAGAGTGAATTCTTCCTGCTCTACGTACCCCTTGATTAATATAAAATGTCCATCTTTGTCCCTTACAACCTTCCTGAGTATAAAGTTTGCATTATCTGATATTAGTATGGCCACTCCAGCTTTTTTATGGGTGTTGTTTGCTTGGATAATTTTTCTCCAGCCTTTTATTTTGAGTCTATATTTGTTCTGACTATTCAGGTGCGTTTCTTGTAGGCAGCAGAAGGTTGGATTGAGTTTTTTGATCCATTTAGCCACTCTGTGTCTCTTAACTGGTGCATTTAGTCCATTGACGTTGAGAGAAAGAATTGTCCTGGGATTTAACGCCATCTTTATTTCAAAATTTGGTGTGTCTTTTGGGTAGTCTTGTCTTAGATTAGGTCTTTCAGTTTTTCTCTTAAGACTGGTTTTGTGTCTGTGAAGTTTCTGAGCTGTTTTTTGTCTGTGAAACCATGTATTCTTCCATCAAACCGGAAAGTGAGTTTTGCTGGGTATAGTATTCTGGGTGAAGCATTCATTTCATTCAGTCTTGTCACAATATCCCACCACTGCTTTCTGGCATTGAGTGTTTCTGGTGCCAGGTCTGCTGTAAATCTCAGGGAAGCTTGCTTGAACGTGATTTCCCCTTTTGATCTTGCTGTTTTCAGAATTCTGTCTCTATCTGTGGGATTTGTCATTGTGACTAGGATGTGTCTTGGGGTGGTTTTTCTGGGGTCTCTTTTGGTTGGTACTCTTCGGGCATGCAGGATTTGATCACATATATTCTTTAGCTCTGGAAGTTTCTCTTTAATGATGTTCTTGACCATTGATTCTTCCTGGAAATTTTCTTCCTGGGTCTCTGGGACTCCAATGATTCTTAAGTTGTTTCTGTTGATCTTATCATAGACTTCTATTTTCGTCTGTTCCCATTCTTTGACTAATTTTTCCATTGTCTGCTCATTTGCTTTAAGTTTTTTGTCCAATCTCTCCTGCTGTATGGAATTGTTATGTATCTCATCTTCCACAGCACAAAGTCTATTCTCAGCTTCTGATACCCTGTCCCAGAGCTTATCCATTTTGTCATTCACTTCGTTTACTGACTTTTTCAGTCCTGTTAGTTGACATGTTATTTCAGTTTGGAGTTTTGTCATTTCTGCCTTCATATTTTCTTGTTTCTTATTAGTGTTCTGTTCAACTCGATCCATGGTTTCTTGGAGTCTGTTGAGCACCTTCCATATTGCTAGTCTAAAGTCCTTATCTGAGAGGTTGATTAGTTGTTCAGTCATTATCTGGTCCTCAGTATTGTCATCTTCATTCTCTATGTCTGATGCTGGCCTGCGTTGTTTCCCCATTGTCACACTTGTATTGTGGGTTTTTCTACGTGTTGTGGTGGTATTCATTGTCTATATGATGTAGGCAGCACACTCCTCTGGCTCCTCCCTTTCTTGATGGGCTGACTTGCCTCTAAGGGAGGGGAGTCCTCCGTGGATGAAGCCTCACACTGGGTCAAATCTTAGGCCCGAGCATGCAACAGAGAAGACAGTCCAGAGAGAAATGTTTGCTTCTGTGATATAGCGCTGTTCTTATTGTGATTTTTCCTTCTTGTTGCAATGGAGTTCTTTCCTTAGAAAGAGTGCACGGCCGCGTAGCGAAGCGGAGCGGCCGTGCTCCTCTGAGCCTCTTTTTGCCCCACTCGCAAGAGTTTCACGCAAGAGGACAGTAGACAGACATAGACAGGTCACACTCACAGTCTTTCACAGTTGAGCCCCACTGGGCCGGTGTACTTTCGCGGATTTTCCCTGCCTGGTGTCACACACAGGGAGCCGGCTTTTGCCCCTATAGCATTGTTATCTCTTCCCGAATGTAGTTTCTTTGGAGTTAGCTTCCCAGGGCTCTGAGGAGAGCTTCCAGAGTTCAGGAAAGACAGAGAAGGGTAGGACAGGGCTCCCTTCCGGTGCTCAGTTCCTCAGAAGAAGCACAGCCCGGTGGAGATTCTGCAGGTAGAGCAGTCAGCACTCTGCCTGGAAACCCCCACCTGCAGCCATTTCTCACTCACTCACTGGCTCGCTGGGTAGCTCCCGAATGTAGTTTCTTTGGGGTTCGCTTCCCAGGGCTCTGAGGAGAGCTTCCAGAGTTCAGGAAAGACAGAGAAGGGTAGGACAGGGCTCCCTTCCGGTGCTCAGTTCCTCAGAAGGAGCACAGCCCGGTGGAGATTCTGCAGGTAGAGCAGTCAGCACTCTGCCTGGAAACCCCCACCTGCAGCCATTTCTCACTCACTCACTGGCTCGCTGGGTAGCTCCCGAATGTAGTTTCTTTGGGGTTCGCTTCCCAGGGCTCTGAGGAGAGCTTCCAGAGTTCAGGAAAGACAGAGAAGGGTAGGACAGGGCTCCCTTCCGGTGCTCAGTTCCTCAGAAGAAGCACAGCCCGGTGGAGATTCTGCAGGTAGAGCAGTCAGCACTCTGCCTGGAAATCCCCACCTGCAGCCATTTCTCACTCACTCACTGGCTCGCTGGGTAGCTCCCGAATGTAGTTTCTTTGGGGTTCGCTTCCCAGGGCTCTGAGGAGAGCTTCCAGAGTTCAGGAAAGACAGAGAAGGGTAGGACAGGGCTCCCTTCCGGTGCTCAGTTCCTCAGAAGACGCACAGCCCGGTGGAGATTCTGCAGGTAGAGCAGTCAGCACTCTGCCTGGAAACCCCCACCTGCAGCCATTTCTCACTCACTCACTGGCCGCAAAAACATTTTTTAAATAAATAATAGGTAAAGGAATAGTTGAAAAATACTTTAAGCTGGTCTTTCAAGTATATTTATGAGAATTTTATATGACATGAAAAGAATTTTCACTTATATATAGCAAAATACCTAATAAAACAATAAAATATGTGAGAGAAGGCTAGTTTATAATGGACCCTTTTAGAATATTTTCAGGATTTATTTTTATTCAAATTTAAATGTTCTCTAAGTTTAGAAACTTAGATACAAACTTCAAACTTCATGATAACTTTGAAACAAAATTTTTGAAAAAAAAAATAAAAAGAGGTAACGGTACATGATCCTTGATAACAAATTGACAAATATTAAGAAAAGAGAATAAGGCAAATTAAAAAAATTGGAGCTGAAGATATAGCATGAAGGTAGAATGTTTGCCTTGCATGCAGACTGATGGTGGTTCAAATCCCAGCATCCCATATGTTCCCCCAAGCCTGCCAGGAGCGATTTCTGAGCATAGAGCCAAAAAAAGTATGTAAAAAATTACAATGACAATCAGAATCCAAATACAAAATTGGCAGTAAATCATGTTTGATATCATGTCTGCATAATTTAAATAAGGCCATTGACTTTGATTTAATAATAAAATATGGTTTATAAGGGACCACAAAACTGACAGCAACCAGAAATCTTTGGTGATTTTTAACATTCTGTACTCTTCCCAGTAGATATTTCCATAGTTCTCTACTTCCACTGCAGAAAATGAATATTCTTCTCAAGTATACAAAGAGGAGAAAGACCACATGGTGGCACACAAATGCAAATGCATTTATGAAAGTTGAAATCACATCAACTCTCTTTATGCACTATTATATTATAAACTTAAAAACCAATCATAAAAAATGCTAGATAAATAACAAACCATAAGCAACTGTAACTGAATCACTCTTAAATTCATTAGTGTGCTGAGCCATTGGAAATAAAAGAACAATTAAGAAACGAAGAATCTAGGGGCCGGGTAGGTGGCGCTGGAGGTAAGGTGTCTGCCTTGCAAGCCCTAGCCAAGGAAGGACCGCGGTTCGATCCCCCTGCGTCCCATATGGTCCCCCCAAGCCAGGGGCAATTTCTGAGCACATAGCCAGGAGTAACCCCTGAGCGCCAAACGGGTGTGGCCCAAAAACCAAAACCAAAACCAAAAAAAAAAAAACACACAAAAGAAACGAAGAATCTAGAAATAACTCAGGATGAAGACACAGGCTATCAGAACATATGGGACAAAGCCAAAGTTGTGATTCCTCATAGCAAATTGTAGCATAATTGTAGCATATTCATAGCATAAGTTTATATAAAAAATGAGAAAAATATCAAATAAGCACTCAGACCACATGCCTAAATATATAAATAGCCTATTATCTAAATGTCTAATGCCTAAATACCTAATAGACTAAAATGCTAATTACCTCACAACCTCCTAATATTGAATCAGGAAGAAATAGAATATGTGAATTTGATTATTATCAAATAAATTGAAATAACAGAGGCTAGAGTGATGGCACAGTGCTAGGGTGTTTGCCTTGAACACAGCTGACCCAGGACGAATCGAGGTTTTATCAACTAATGCCCCATATTGTCTCCCAAGCCAGAAGCAATTTCTGAACAGAGCCAGGAGAAACACTGAGTGTCACCAGGTGTGGCCCAAAAGCAGAAACACAAACAACAACACAAAAAGAAATTAAAATAACAATCTATAACCATCTAAACCAAACCAAATTTAAGCAATAGCAGAAAAGTAACTGTTTCACCTGTAGATTATTTTTCACAAGACTTTATTAGAAGTTATAGAATATATTGATAAGGTGTATTTGAAACAGAATCACACATATTACATTATGCTCTTTTCTTTTATTTCAATTTTTATAAACATAATGCAAAGGCAATATAGATCATATATAATTATGTGCATATGTGTGTAGCTCTGGGAAAGGTGATTTCAAGAATATCAATGTTGATAAAATTTAATTAGAATTCAATTTCTATCTTTGAATTAAGTTTCCATTATATTGAAATATGATATTTTGCACCTCTAAGTCAGCATCACATATCAAATTCCAAATTTGTATGCTTCTAATCTTATTGACTTTTCCTTTTCCCTAAGCTACAAGGTACAATCAGTCTTCTAGAAAAGAGGAATATGCATTTATAGGTATGCATTTGCATGAATAACTGGAATAACTGGAATCAGTTCAAAGGTTCAAATAGTTTTAGTGATCAGAATGCTCAAAATAAATACCAAAATTGGCCAGCTGGCTGGATTCTCAAACAAGTTTTCTACAAGAAAAAGTGATTTGTTTATTTTTTCCCTTTCTGAGAAATCTAATTTTTACTTTTAAATATCTCAACTGATTAAATAGGTTCATCAAAGCTTTAGAAAGCAATGCCTCTTACTTAAAGCTGATGATTTTAGCTATTTATCATATCTAAAACTGCTTTCACAACAACACCTGGTCAAATTTTGGTACCATTGACTAATCAAGATGACATATTAAGCATCATAGGAACTGTGCATTTACATTTGGTCTAATAGTCTAAGATAACATTCCTAATTTAATAATTTAAATCTTAATCTGAACTAATTACTAAGTTTAAATAGACTTTCCATGTTCTTTTTATGTTCTTTTCATGGAATTCCCTTGGGAATCTGTAATTCATAAGGATATTATTTGCATACTCCTGGAAACATTCATAAAGAACAAAAATAAAAAAGAGAAAAATGATAAACTACATTTCCTTTTTGTTTTTAATTTTATACTCAAATTCAGCGATTCTAGAGGATCAAAGCCACTGAAGGCCATGCTGAAGGACTGCTAGGGCTGATACATTCAGTAGTACTAAAGACCTATATAAGGCACCAAGATAGAAGCCAGGACCTCAAATACACCACATGTGTGCTCTGTCGTTTCTACCACATCTTTATATTTTGGTGGAACTTTCTTGCTTTTCATTTTTTAATTAAGTGAAATTTGATGTATATGACTGTTTATGTTTTAGGTATTAAAAATAAAACAAAACTCTTTAAAATTTATATTGTACTGCATCTGTAAGGGAAGTACCAATCATTTTTTGCCATAGTCCATCATCCTTAATTCTTTCCTGGTAACCTCAGTTTCATTGTCAGGCAAAGGTTTGTTTTTCCTGGAAGAAGCATTCTGCATCTGAAGAAAAGAAGTATCAAACTGATTTATTTTTAAAAAGTCTAATCACCATTAAGCATGATTTTTTAACTGTATATATTTTAGTAATCTTTGTCAAGTTGAGGAAATCCCTAAATTAAATAGGAGTGAAATTTTTCAGCTTCTTTTTTGGTTTCACTTAGCATTCTTATATTAAATTAATATATTAGCTTATTATTATTTATATATATATATTATATCATATTATTATATTCTTTTTGTATACATATTTGTCTATTTATATATGTAAAGTTTGTATAATTTCCAAATATTTGGGTATGGATTGTCACAGCTATAGTTTAAATTTCTAATTTCTAGTGAGTTTTCAGATGTAATTAGTATAATTTTACTGATATTGTATATGATGTTGATTAGTATGCATATATTGAACCATCCTTGCATCCCTAGGATGAAACCCACTTGCTTATGATGTGTAAGGTTTGTTTTGATATGCTGTCGGATTCAGTTTGCTAAGATTTTGTGAACAATGTTTGCATCAATATTGATCAGTGAAATTGGTCTTGATAGTATATCTTCCAGCTTTGGGAATGAGCATAACTGTATTAGAGAAGATACCTGTCTCTTCAATATTTTGGAAAAGTGTAAAGATCAATGGTAATCCATAAACCCATATGATTCTGGACTTTTATTCTTGGTCAGCTTTTCTTTCTTTTGGCTTTTGGGCCACACTCTGTGCCACTCAGATGTTACTCCTGGCTCTGCATTCAGAAATTGCTCCTGGCAGGCTCGAGGAACCATGTGGGATGTAAGAGATTCAAACTGAGATCAAAGCAAATAACCTACCTACTATTTGGGGGAGATTCTTAATTACTATTTCAATGTTCTTGCTGGTGATTAATCTGTTTAGGTTATCTATCTCCTCTTCATTTAGTTTTGGGAGACTTTATGCTTCCAAAATTATGTCTATTTCTTCCAGCTTCTGTAATTTAACAAAACATAGCTGTTCACAATAAGCTCTTATGATGTCTTGGAGTTCTGGAGAGTTGTGGGGAGTTCCTACCCTTTCATTTCTGATCCAATTTATTTGAGCTTTTCTGCAAGTCTTGTCAATAGTTTGTATATCTTGTTTATTTCTTCAAAAAAAACAAGTACTGTTTCATTGATTCATTGTATATTTTTTAGATTGATTTCTGCTTTGTTTTGTATTATTTCTTGTCTTCTGCTTGTCCTTTGTTGTTAATTTTCAAGATATTTAAAGTGTGCTTTATATTTTTTATTTTATCTTTTTCTTCTTATGTAGGCCCGTGTTGCTATGAGTTTCCCCTAATTACTACTTTTGCTGTGTCCATAGATTTTGGTAATTTGTTTGTTCATCATCATTAGTCTCAAGGAATCTCTATTTCTTACATGATTTTCTCTTTGATCTATTATTATTTTTTAATTCAATTTGGTTTTTTTATATTTTATTTAAACACTTTGATTACATACATGATTATGTTTGGGTTTCAGTCATGTAAAGAACACCACCCATCACCAGTGCAACATTCCCATGACCAATGTCCCAAATTTCCCTCCTCCCCACCCGACCCCCGCCTGTACTCTAAACAGGCTTTCCATTTTCCTCATACATTCTCATTATTAGGACAGTTCAAAATGTAGTTATTTCTCTAACTAAACTCATCACTCTTTGTGGTGATCTTCCTGAGGTGAGCTGGAACTTCCAGCTCTTTTCTCTTTTGTGTCTGAAAATTATTATTGCAAGAATGTCTTTCATTTTTCTTAAAACCCATAGATGAGTGAGCCCATTCTGCATTTCTCTCTCTCTCTCTTTGACTTATTTCACTCAGCATAATAGATTCCATGTACATTCATGTATAGGAAAATTTCATGACTTCATCTCCCCTGACAGCTGCATAATATTCCATTGTGTATATGAACCACAGTTTCTTTAGCCATTCGTCTGTTGAGGGCATCTTGGTTGTTTCCAGAGTCTTGCTATGGTAAATAGTGCTGCAATAAATATAGGTGTAAGGAAAGGGTTTTTGTATTGTATTTTTGTGTTCCTAGGGTATATTCCTAGGAGTGGTATAGCTGGATCATATGGGAGCTCGATTTCCAGTTTTTGGAGGAATCTCCATATTGCTTTCCATAAAGGTTGAACTAGACGGCATTCCCACCAGCAGTGGATAAGAGTTCCTTTCTCTCCACATCCCCGCCAACACTTTATTCTCATTCTTTGTGATGTGTGCCATTCTCTGTGGTGTGAGGTGGTATCTCATCATTGTTTTGATTTGCATCTCCCTGATGATTAGTGATGTGGAGCATTTTTTCATCTGTCTTTTGGCCATTTGTATTTCTTCTTTGTCAAAGTGTCTGTTCATTTCTTCTCCCCATTTTTTGATGGGATTAGATGTTTTTTTCTTGTAAAGTTCTGACAGTGCCTCGGATAAGGGGCTAATCTCCATGATCTAACTATTATTAATCAGCATGTTGGTTAGTCTCCGGGTGTTAGATTTTCTCCATATTTTCTTTTTACAATCAATCTCAATTTTTGTGTCATTGTGGTCTGATAGGATGCTTGGTATGATTCTTATGTTTGTGAATTTTTGTAAGCTAGACTAATGTCCTATCTATCCTATGTGAATGTGATGTATCCTAGGGAATGTTCCTTGTGTACTTGAGAAGAATGTATATTCAGATTTTTGAAGATGAAGGATTTATACTAATGTTGAAATCTATTAGTACCAGCTCTACTATTTTTTCATTTAAGACTTTTAGGCCCTTCCTAACAAGACAGCCATACTTATATCAGACAAAATTGCATTCAACCTCAAGAAAGTACTTAGAGACAACCTCATAATATTATTTATAGGCAAGGTTGGACACTATTTATTGATCAGGGAACAAGAGACCAAGTATTAGTAACTATAATCAACATATACACACCAGAAAAGAGTCAGCAAAGTAATAATTTTTCATAAAAATTAAAGAAACATATGGATGTAAATATGATAGTAGTGAGAGGTTAAAAAACAACACTTGCATAAATAAATTGTATTGTATATTTTACATGGTTTAAATCATATTTTACAACTTAGACTCTATAAACCCTGGAAAATAAGTGTACCCTTTCAATCCTTAAATATTGAAGAATATCCCTCTATCTCATGTTTTTTCAGACTAAATATGAAAGGTATATGCTACATCATACAGCTCTTTCTATAAATAAACCTAAACATTTATTTAACTTTTTATAAGTAAATTCTGTTGATAAAGAATATATTGCATCTTATCCAGAGTATACGTGTTGGTGGATTTATGAACAAGTTATGTAGCTTCGATATAGAAGATAGTTTCTGTTTTTACCATATTGTCACCTGCATTTCAATGAGATAAAATGTTACATTCTATGTGTTAGGTATAAGAAATCATTTGAGAACTGAGAAAGTATGACTAATTGGTGATCCAAAGTTAACATATTTATTGTCTATAAAAGATAAAAATAGAGGGTGCAGGGGAAGTGCAGGAAGGAAATGGGTACACTGATGGTGAAAAATGTACATTGGTAAAGGGATGTAAATTGGACATTGTATGATTGGAATTCAATCATGAACAGTTTTGTATCTGTGCATCTTATGGTGATTCAAATTAAAGAATTTATTTAAAGAAAAAAAGATAATCTATGGATAACTCTAGAGAATAATTGCTTAAAGTATTAATGAACACAATGCAATAAAGTCCTCTGCACTCTTACGTTTATTGCAATACTATTCACAAATTGGGAAAAGTACGGTCTGCTGCATATATGCCACCTTATCTTTAATTTGCTGTATCAATCTGAATATAAATTTGAATGATTGTCCATATCACTAACCTCATCTTTAACCACATCCAAAGCTCTGTTTTTATCAGATTTTTGGAATCATGTGTATTTTTTAGATTGGAGTTTTTCATGTAATAAATTACATTTATGTTAAAAAATTTATATTTGATAATATTTGATTTATAAGATTGGAAATAATATATTACAATAAGTATATTATGCTTGAAATTTCTATCTAAATTCTATCCCTGATAGAATTACAGCACTAGTTACTATTAGTTTTCTTTTATTTATTTACTTATTTATTTATATCCAGAAAAGCATAATTATTCACTGAGGTTTGTTTTACAAATATATCATAGAATTTAAAAGTATTAGTGATAGACAACTAATCTCTTTTATTTTTTTCTCACAGAGGTGTATATTCCCTAATCACTAAGTCTGTTAATGTGCAGCATTGTATATTGCAAGATATTCAAGATGTAATTAAAATTATGGATTTAAAGAATAAGGTATTATCATAGGTTGTCTAGAAAGAATAAATATAACCAAAGATCTCTTCACAGAGAATTTTCCTCCACTTTGAGAGAGAAAAAACTAGCTGAAAAAATATGAAATTTTTTCTTTCTTAAGGTGAGGAATGGGAGAGCTATACCTGGAGACAAATGCTCAGGAATTTACTTCATGCAGATCAAAAACCTCATTTTTATTTGGGCTTTACCACGGGTGCTCAGGACTTAATCTTGCCTTTGAATTTAGGGATTACTTGTGTTAGTGCCTAATGACAATATTCAGTGTCAGAGGATCAAACTCAGATCATATGCATGCCAGGCATTATCTGTCTAGCCCAAAACAGAAGGTTTGAAAGCATGAGGACTAACACTGATCTAATATGAAAATGGGGGAAGTCTTCTCTGCTTCATAAAACAAAATAATTTGATAAGATTGTTGGCAAATCTATGGAAGCATGATAGCCTCAAGGAAGACTCCCAAAGTAAGTGAATATTTTACCCTATTATCACAAGGAACAAACACTTATATTTCTGAAACAGTCTACAAGCATATTCTTCCCTAAATCCACAAAGATGTGAACAAAGGTCAGCCAACACCTTCATTATGATCTTTGAATAAAAAACATAATTATAAAACAATAAAAATTATATACCACATTTATATTTTGTAATGCTTCTATGTTTCAACTTATTTTAAAATTTACATTTTAGAAAACTGCTGAGAGATATTTCAGACACTAATATGCTTACATTATAGTGGTCTACTCGAGTCTTCCCCAACCAGAGACTGGAACTAGCTGACTCTGCTGTGTCTCTGAAGCACAATAGGCATCTTGGGCCTTCTCTCTGCTTGCTTAGGCTTGAGAAATTTGATCCTCTCTGGCATCCTTCCCTGCCGGCTTGCCTTCTCCTGAGTTGAGTCTTCCATACCCAGAAACTGTGGAACTAGCTGACTCTGCTGTGTCTCTAAAGCACAGCACACATCTTGGGCTTTTTCTCTGTTTCTTTCAGCCTGGGAACTTTGATCCTCTCTGGCATCCTTTCCTGAGGGCTCGTTTTCTGAGGTGAGTCTTCTGGAACACAAAGAGTTGAGCCATAGGAGCTCGGCCACTCCACTCCACTTTGCTCCGTGGCCACACACTCCACCTAGCTAATGAATACCACCACAACACATAGAAAAATCCACAATACAAGCATGACAATGGGGAAGCAATGCAGGCCAAAACCAGGCATAGAGAATGAAGATAGCAACTCTGATGTCCCAAAAATGGCCAACCACCTAGTTAGTCTCTCAGATAATAAGTTTAGAGAAAAATATGGGACAATGTTCACAGAAATCAAAGAAAGCATAGATCAGTTCGAAAGGAACACTAAGAAGAATCAAGAGCATATGAAGACAGAAATCAGAAAATTCCAAACTGAAATAAAGGTCTGTAGAGGAATTGAAAACCTCAATGAAAAGTCTCTCCAATAAGTTAACAGCAACTAAGAATAGAATTAGTGAGCTGGAAGATGAGATGCATAACAAATTCATACAGCAGAAGAGATTAGCAAAATCCTTAAAGCAAATGATCAGACAATGAAAAAATTACTCAAAGAATGTGAACATATGAAAATAGAAATCTTTGATAAGCTCAACAGAAACAACTTAAGAATCATTGGAGTCTCTGAGACCCAGGAAAAAAATCCTCAGGAAGAATCAACAGTCAAGGAAATTATTACAGAAAAAATACCAGAGCTAAAGTCTATATGCAACCAAATCCTACATGCACGTAGAGTACCAGCTAAAAGAGATCCAAAGAAAAGCACCCCAAGACACATCTTAGTCACAGTGACAAATTCCACAGATAGAAATAGAATACTAAAAGCAGCAAGATAAAAAGGGGAAATTACATTTAAAGGAGCATCCTTGAGATTTACAGCAGATCTGTTCACAAGAAACTCTCAAGGCAGAAGGCAATGGTGAGACATAGTGATAAAATTCAATAAAATAAATGCTTCGCCAAGAATAGTGCACCCAGTCAGACTCACTCTCAGGTTTAAAGGAAGTATACATAGCTTCATGAATAAACAACAACTCAGAAAATTTGCAGACTCAAAACCAGCCTTAAAAGAAAAACTGAATGGTCTACTTTAAGACAAAACTGACCAACAGACATAGCAAACGTCTACACAGAGATGTCATTAAATCACAAGACAATTATATCTCTTAATGTCAATGGACTGAATGCACCAGTTAAGAGACACAGAGTGACTAAATGGTTCATAAAATGAATCCAACCTTTTTCTACCTACAAGAAATACACCTGAATACTCAGAACAAACATAGACTCAAAATTAAAGGCTCAAGAGTAATCATCCAAGCAAACAACACCTTTAAAAAAGCTGGGGTGCCACATTATATTGTCGGTGTAGTTGGGTTTGTTTTTGTTTCTTTCTTTTTTTTTTTTCGTCTATTTTTTGTGGTGCTTATCGATATAGCTGGAGTCCTCACTGGATAATTGACACTTTTTATTTTTTTTTGGTACTGGTGGAGTGTTTCACCTTCTTTTTCTCCTTCATCTCCCAAATCGATGATGAGAGCCTCTAGAAGGATTCCACCCATTTTTGGAGTATTAGACTCTTACCCCAGTTTATATATCTTCTCTTTTTCCGGCAAAACCATGCAACTTGAACTAGCTAGTCCTGCCTACAGTTAGAGGGGGAGATAAAGGAGGCATCAAGACCAAACAGGTGCAAGACTACTAGGTAGTGGGTTGGATACAGAGGGGACCACATATTCTAGCCGCCCTGGGGGTGAGGGAAGAGGAAATGGGAGGTAGGACAAAAACGGAGGTGTAGGGAGGACAATTTGGTGATGGGAATCCCCCCTGATTTTATGTAAATATGTACCTAAATTGTTATTGTCAACAATATGTAAGACACTATGATCAAAATAAAAATTATATTAAAAAAAAAAGCTGGGGTGGCCTTACTAGTATCAGATAATGTTAGACTCAGAAAAGTTGTAAGAGACAAAGATGGGCATTTTGGACTTATCCAGGCATATGCACAAGAGGAAGAAATCACACTCCTAAACATATATGCACTCAATGAGAAACCAGCAAAATATTTCATAAAATTGTTGAAAATCTTAAAAAATATTAATAACAACACAATAATTGTGGGTGATCTCAACACTGTTCTGTCACCCTTTGATAGGTCAACCAGATATAAACCCAACAGAAATATGCTAGCTCTGAGAAGAGAAATGAAGGAAAGTGGACTAGTAGATATATAGGAACTCCTGGATACACATACTTTTCCAATGCACATGGGTCATTCTCCAGGATAGACTACATGTTAGCCCATAAAACAAATATCCATAAAATTAAGAGGATGGAAATAGTGCAGACTACCTTAGCTGTTCACATGACACTGAAATTAAATATAAACTACAAAGAGACACAGAAGAAAAACTTTAATACCTGGAAATTAAACAGCTTACTACTGAACAAGTGAGTTAGATAAAATCAAAGAGAAAATCAAAACATGCTTAGAAAAAAATGACAACAAAGACTGACATTATCAGAATTTATTGAACACAGCAAAAGCAGTACTGAGAGGAAAATGTATAGCTTTGCAAGTACACATCAAGAAGAAAAAAGGGGCATACATCAATAGCTTAATAACACAGCTTATAAAATTAAAAAATAATCAACACATGGAACAAAAAAATAGGTAGAAAGATATAACAAAGCTTAGAACAGAAATCAATGAACTTAAAACCATAAAACAATTTGAAAGATCAAAGAAAGCAAAATTTGCTTCTTTGAAAAAATAAACAAGATTAATAAAACTCTGGCAAAACTCACAAGGAGATCAAGAGAGATAAACTTGATAAACCAGATTAGAAATGAAAAGGAAATCACTACAGATATTGTAGAGATTTATAGGTTAATCAGAAACTACTTTGAGAAACTCTATGTCACAAATCATGAGAACCTTCAGAAATGGACAAATTCTTGAACTCTTATAACCCCCCTTGGTTAAATAAGGATGAATAGCATATCTGAACAGCCCCATCACTACAGAGGATATTAAAATGGTGATCAAAAATCTTCTGAAAAACAAAAGCCCAGGTCCACATGGATTCACTAATAAATTCTTTCAAACCTTTTAAGAGAAACTTCTACCAATCATTTTTAGGCTCTTTTATAATATTGAAGAAACAGGAACACTTCAAAATAGTTTCTCTGAAGCTAAAATCACTTTGATACCAATTCAGACAGAGACACTTCCAAAAAAGAAAATTATAGATCAATATCCCTAATAAACACAGATGCAAAGATTCTCAACAAAATTCTGGCAAATAGAATTCAATGCATCATCAAGAAGGCCATTCACCACGACCAACTAGGTTTCATTCCAGGAATGCAAGGATGGTTTAATATCTGTAAATCAAAAATCAACATTAATACACCATATCAACAAAAAAAACAAAAATCATATGATAATATCAATAGATGCAGAAAAATAATTTGATAAGGTCCAACACCCATTCTTGATTAATAAAAAACCCTAATCAATAAGGGAATTAAAGGAACTTTTCTCAATATAGTCAAGGTCATTTACCACAAGCCAATGGCAAATATTATTAATGAAGATAAACTAAATCCTTTTCCCTAAAGTTGGGTACACCTCTCTCACCACTCCTATTCAACATAGTGCTGAAAGTACTTGCCATAGTGATTAGACAAGAAAAATATATCAAGGGCATTCAGATAGGTAAGGAAGAAGTCAAGCTCTCACTCTTTGCAGATGACATGATAATATATTTATAAAACCCTAAGGACACTGCCAAAAGGCTTCTGGAAACTGTAGATTCA
This sequence comes from Suncus etruscus, assembly GCF_024139225.1. Lineage (NCBI taxonomy): Eukaryota > Metazoa > Chordata > Mammalia > Eulipotyphla > Soricidae > Suncus > Suncus etruscus. The sequence goes on from NC_064849.1 coordinate 81,578,195, forward strand.
TGTAGAAAAGTTGCATGCTACAAAATTAACATGAAAAATCAATGGCCTACTTATACACCAATAATGATAGAGAAGAAATGGACATAAAACAATTTCAATTACATTAATACCCCTCAAACTCAAATATCTTGGGGTCAATTTAACTAAAGAGGTGAAGAATGTATACAAAGAAAACTACAAAACCCTACTTCAAGAAATAAGAGAGGATAAAACTAAATGGAGACATATACCTTGCTCATGGATTGATAGAATTAATATCATTAAAATGGCAATACTCTCAAAGGCATTGTACAGATTTAATGCAATCCCTCTAAAGATATCCATGACATTTTTCAAAGAAGTGGATCAAATACTCCTGAAATTCATTTGGAACAATAAACACTCTCAAATATCTAAAGAAATTCTTGGGAAAAGAAATATGGGAGGCACTAATTTCTCCAATTTTAAACTGTATTACAAGCAATAGTTATCAAAACAGCATGGTATTGAAATAAAAACAGATCCTTAGATCAGTGGAATAGACTTGAGTATTCAGAGAATATTCCCCAGACATACAATCGCCTAATCTTTGATAAAGGGCCAAGAAATCTAAAATGAAGCAAGGAAAGCCTCTTCAAGAATTGGTGTTGGCACAACTGGTTAGCCACTTGCAAAAAAGTGAACTTAGACCCCCATCTAGTATCATGCACAAAGATCAAATACAAATGGATTAAAGCCTTGATATCAGCCCTGAAATCATAATGTATATAGAACAACACATAGGTAAAGCACTATATAATATTGAGATTAAAGGCATTTTCAATGAGGAAACAGCACTTTCCTAACAAACAGAAACAGAGATAAACAGATGGGACTATATTAAGCTGAGAAGCTTCTGAATCTCAATGGAAATAGGGCCTAATATACAAAAGCCACCTACAGAATGGGAGAAACTATTCACCCAATACCCAACAGAAAAGGGGCTAATATCTAAGATATACAAGTTACTGATAGTAATTAATAAGAAAAATATCAAAAATGGGGAGAAGAAATGAAAAGACACTTCCTCAAAGAAGAAATACAAATGGCCAAAAGACACATGAAAAATGCCCCATGTCACTAAATATTAGGGAGATGCAAATCATAACTACAATGAGGTACCATCTCATACCACAGAGACTGACACACATCACAAAGAACAAGAACAATCAGTGCTGACGGAGATATGAAGAGAAAAGAACTCTCATTCACTGATGGTGGGAATGTCATCTAGTTCAGCCCTTATAGAAAATAATATGAAAATTCTTCAAAAAACTGGAAATTGAGTTCCCATTTGATCCAGCTATACCACTCTTAGAGATATACCCTAGTAACACAAAAATACAATACAAAAACCCCTTTCTTATACTTATATTCATCGCAGCACTTTTTACAATAAAGAAACTGTGGTGCCTATACACAATGGAATATAATGCAGCTGTCAGAAGAGATGAAGTCATGAAATTTTTCTATATGTGGATGTACATGGATTATATTATGCTAAGTGAAATAAGTAAGAGGGAGAGATATAGACACAGAATTGTCTCACTCATCTTTGGGTTTTAAGAAAAATTAAGGACATTACTATAATAAGACCCAGAGTCAATAGAGTTAAGGACAGGAAGGGCTGGAAGGAAATTTAAAGCTTACCGTGAAGATTAGTGAATTTGTTAGGGAAATAACTACACTAACAACTAATGTGACAATGTTAAAGAATGAGAAAGTAGAATGCCAGTTGTGAATACATCGGGGGGGGGGTGGATGAGAAGGGGCATTGGTTGTGGGAATGTTGCACTGGTGATGGGGGTGTTCTGTTTATAACTGAAACCTAACTACAAACATTCCTGTAATCATGGTGCTTAAATAAAAATTTATATTAAGTGGTCTGTCTACCCATCTGAATTTATAGTAAAAGGCCCCATGAGCAGTGTTAGAAGTAAATCCTGAGCACAAAGTTAGATATAGCTCCTGAGCACTTCTGGGTATGAATAACCCCCCCACACACAAACACACCATTTTTTATATTTGTAGTATTTATTTGTTGCTTAGACAAGTCCCATAGGATCCATTTAGTTTATTTATCTGATGCATAGTTTCCTGTGTATCTTGGGTTAGATTATTATATACAGTGGGAGATATGAAAAAGGAAGAGGGGAAATCCTTTAATAAATTGCTATCTTGCTTATTGAATTGCCAGAACAGGCTTCTTAAACCAAGGGTACAGAGACTTTGGCAGTCAAAAAACAGGGTATTCAGAGTAACTTTGATCATCTAAGATATTTTTTCAGATCTTTATAGTTATTATAAGAATCTTTTATGTGCTTTTATTTTCAGGCAACATTTGTGACAAGAATGGGACTTCAACTGCTCTTACTCTTAATGCCTGGACTAAAATTGATGTTTTATCTGCCTGTGGCTACAAACGCATTCTTTTAGAACTCTCTTAGAATGTCCTTGGGCTTTAGCATTCATTCATACATTATTCTAAGATGTCTAGGTTGTCACTCTCATTCTTATGCCACTTGATAATTTTCAAAAATGCCACTTTATGTTGCAGTCTCTAATTTGTCCATGATCTTGTGTACATAATGAAAAGAATGCCCCAAACCTCTGAAACCTTGACTTGAGATGAGCACAGAGAGTAACTTAGCCTGTTATTGTGTTTCTTTAGTTAGTATCTGATAAGATATAATAATAAATTATAAATTTCCAATATTTTTTTCTGAGGAGTCTATGCCCAGGAAAGGAGTTCTATTCAAGCACCTCTACAAGAGCTAATAGTACAAGAATGAAGCTTTGGAGTGTGTGGCTGGTGAAGTTAAAGATATAATGAGTCCAATGACTAGCTAAAAAATGCACACATAACACTAGAAAGATTGATAGTGTAATTGAATGGACCATACAATTTCCCTGCAGGATAGTTGGGTCCAACCCCATCACCAGATGATCTTCAGATCACTGCTAGAAATAAACCTCTGAGCACTTAAGAGAAGAATTAAAGAAAAAGACAGATTTGACCAACTGGGCTCTTTATGGAGAGGTGTTCCTGAGCAAGTTCTGGCAGTCCCCATCTCTGCTAGACATTTGTTGTTGGAGCTTTTCATGATATTCCTTTTATTCCTAGTATGAGCTGACATTCAATGTTTTCAGATCTAACTGACCCATATTTTGTTGTGGCAGGGTCTGCCTGTTGTTTGTTATTTTTAATCAGTGACTTTATTTTTATAATTAATTACTTTATTTAAGCACTGTGGTTACAAGACTATTCATGATTGATTTTTAAAAGATGTACACCACTCTTCACCAGTTCATATAACCTGTAAACAATGTCCTAATTTTTGCTTGAGCCTTCTGCCCCCCCCCCGCCTTTGGGCAGACATTTAACTTCTTTCTCTCCTTTTGTTTTCATTTTTGATATTGTAGTTTGCACTATTTTTAATGAAGAGGTATCATGTATATCACTTTATCACCTATCATTATCTTGTTCTTGTCCAGAGTGATCAATTTCAACTACCATTGTCATATTGGTCCCTTCTCTCCACTAACTGTCATCCTAGCTCTTTGTTGCAAGTTTTCTATCCTGATCCTCATATCTATTGTCTCTGTATATTACCATATTATCTTTTAATTTGTTCTATATTCCACAAATGAGTGAGTTTATTCTATATCTATGCCTCTTCCCCTGACTCATTTCACTCTGCATAATAATCTACATATCCATCGATGGATAAGCGAATTTCATGACTTCATTTTTTCTAATGGCTGCATATTATTCCCTTGTGTGGATTTATGAAACTTTCTTTAGCCACCCATCTGTTCTTGGTCACTTTCAGGCTCTGGCTATTTTAAATAGTGCTGCACAAAAAATTAAATGCAGAGGGCTTTTCAGCGTAGTGCTTTTGGATTCCTAGAATTGAGTCCTATTTGTGCTATTGTTGGATCATATTGGAGTTCAATTTCAATTCTTCTGAGGAATACCCATACTGTTTTCCAAAAAGGCAAATACCAATCTACAATTCTACCAGCAGTGAATGAGAGTCCTTTTCTCTTCAGGTCTGAGCCATCACTGGTTATTCTTGTTTCTTTGGGAATTTTTTCAATAAATAAGACAGTCTGGTTTTTATTCTCATTAAGCTTTATCTTATCAAAAATTATGCACCCCCAGCACCCCTAAAACAAAGAAATACCAAAATGTACATGGGACATATCAGAGCTGGAGTCCAAGGGAGGAGCTCAAAAGTGAAATCCAATAGATAGAGAAACTCTGTGTGTGCATATGTCGAGGGGAAAGATAGAGAAAGAGAAAGGGAGATTAAGTCTACACCTCTTCAGAAATACACACAATTCAGTATTAAGCCTAAGAATAAGGAAACTCATCTAGAGGTGAGATAGACGTTTTGGATAGAAGGAAACAGTTAAAATTGGCTGAAGATTGAGTTCAGAGACTGTGATCGAAGTTTTAAAAGACAGTCTTCTGTATTTATCTTACAAACGTTAACGTCACAGTTTTCTGCAGTGGAGGTAGAGTTAGATATACTAGACTCAAAATCTAGAAACTTAAGGTTAACACAGCCCCATTCTTCCCTCATCTGAATGGAACTGGAAATCATTGACCTTTCATTCATCATGGCTCTCTTGTAGGCATCTCCAGTTCATAATCCTAAGCAGAAAATTTTTAATGGGCTCTGCCCCAGAAATGTGTCATAGATGCAAAGGAAGAGCTTTCCTCCCTGGAGGTGATTACTACTAGAAATCAGACTGCCAAGCAGGAAATCATTACTGAACCAGCCTCAGTTTTGTTCCTCTGCTACAATCCTCTCAGGTGCTGTTGCCAGTGTTAAGTGATCTCTTATTAGATCCATAAGAACATGACTTTTCTGCTCAGTCAAGATCTGTTCAGTTCACAGGTCTCTTCTCACAAATGGGAAGAGAAGATATGTAAGCATTCTTCAGACTTGTTTTTGGAAAGACACATTCTCAAGTAAAATAATATCTGGACAAAGAGTGTTAAGACAGTTTTTAAATCAGAGTATATCTCAAGTACAGTGGAGATGTGTTTTACAGACTCAGGTTCAGGTTTGTTTTGTGCAGGTTTACACCCAATGAGACTTTTCCTAAAGGCATAGATTCAGGTTCCCAGAGATGAGAAAGCTCAGGCTTCACGTACTTTGAGCATAGGGCAGTTTCAACAACTGAATATACCTATTATTTAGTCAATGGTCTTCTGAGCTTTCTCCTCTGAAAAGAACCAATAGATTTTCTCAAGATAGCAGCTCCTAGTTTCTGAGCTTTGATTAGAAAGGGAGTCCACTCAGGAGAACATTTTAGGCAGTGCATTGCTTCACGTTTCCTTGATTGCTTGGAGGTTTCATAGATAGTGAAATTGCAGCCATTTGAGATCTTTGATCCCAAATGAAAATAACAGAAGAAAAATTAGAAACAACAAAAAGCAAAAATATTAGAAAAAACTAGAAAAAATTAGAAAAAAAACAAGAACAAATATTGAGTTTAGGGCACTAGAAGATATTTGTGTATGAGCTCTGTATTCAGAGGTTATCACAGCTTGTTCCAGGACTAAAGTAAAGAAATTGGACATCAGGGTGGGGAAAATAAAAAAGCTTGGGCATCAATATTTTGTGTTCATTGGTGGGTTTACACTGGAAATCCAAGCAGACATTCATAAAAAGGGGCTCTAATATTTTGAGAATCCTCTGTCAGTTTGAAGGTGAGGAAAGTCTTCTTCAGTTTCTAGATTTGCTTTCCAAGATTAACTCCCCAAAATCTCTCTGGGCAGCAGAAAAATCTGATTCATTTTCCTCAGAGTCTAGATACACTGTACAAGGTTCAGATTAAGGCTGGTACAATTGCATTGTGCAAAAGTGTACTGCTACTCCTAGGTCATATAACCTTGACTCTGAAGAAATGGCTTCAGCACAGAGATACCTTGCTCATATATCTATTCAGCCATTACAGACTGAATCTGGTGAGGGTAGAAAGGCAATGTCACCCGATATTTTTGCTTCTCTCTGAATGATTCTAAGGTTGGTTACTTCAGATACCACAAAAGAGCTGTATTGCAAGCTGTGAGTCCAAATACTAACGTGGATTTAGAACAGGTCTGAGAGAATTCAGAAAGTTCCTGGAAACTTCAGTTGAATTCAGCACTCAGCAGTGAAAGCTTTGAAAAAAGCTCTTCACCCTTGGAGCTTATCATCTAGAAGATCAGAAGTATCTCTTCAATGGTACTATTCAGTGCTTTGTGTTTGTATCTTCACTTGTAAACATTTCTATTTATATCTGTCTATGGTGCAAGGGAATTTTTATAACAGGAACGTTTTCTATTTCTTTACAATGGGAAACTGTTATAAAGTCTCCACTGTTCCATGGAAGGTTGTTGATCATACTTGTTGTTTTCTAACCACCTGTCAGAGAGAACCCCTTAGTCAAACTTTTTGTGGTGATTATTTTTGAGGCATAATGTTTGGAGACACTACTCCAGAGACAAAAAGAACAGGACAAAGGGTGATCCCAGTTTCTCATAATCAGTGGTTACTTATCAAATTTGAATCTGGCCTATCCCTTCTACATAACAGAGAACTTTGGTTAAAAGAGAGATTAGCTATTCTCACTGTATTGCACCTGAAGCTTGCCTAAACCTCAGTGTTAATGCAGATATTCTCCCTAGTGCCTCACTTACACCTGGCTATGCTTCGGCTATGTCCTGCCACCTGAAATACCTCATATTCTCTTTTTTTATATGTGTTGTCAGAATGAAATCAAGTTTATCAGTTTATAATCCTGGGACAAATCCATGAGCTGGGGGAAATATTCTCTCCCAGAATACTTCTGGAAAAAAGTCAGTCCTCAATAGCCAACAAAATCGGTACAATTGTTAAAGGAATGCTTTTTAGTAGAAACTTATCTCTTAACCATGTCTGTCTCTCTAGAGTTCTGGAATTACAATAAACATTTCACCATCAGAGGAACTGGCTCTTCCACCATCAATTCAGATAAGGAACAAGAATACTGGGGCCTGGAGTGGTAGCACAGCAGTAGGGTGGTAGAGCATTTGCCTTGCTCTCGGCTAACCTACGACAGACCAAGGTTTGATCTTTTGGTGCCCCATGTGGTCCCCCAAGCCTGGAGCAATTTCTGAGTGCATAACCAGGAAAACTACCTGAGCATCACAGGGTGTGGCCCAAAAACAAAACAAACAAACAAACAAAAGTTACATTAGGAGTTCCAGAGGAAGTCAGTGGTCATATGCCCAGAAGGAAATAGTTGCAAAGGATGGACCTTTGCTTCTTCACCCTGAAAGAATGTAGAATTCTCACTCTTAGATGAGGGACTGCTATAGCAGGAGTGGATGGATGGTCAGTTTGGTCAGTTTGAATCTTGCCCATAGAAAGGTATTCAAGCAGAAAGATAATGGAGGTGATTTGATGTGAAACAGATAATCAGATTAAAGGAAAACTTCATAGGTCTCTCTATTTTTCTCTCTCTGTCTCTGTCTCTGTTTCTTTCGTTTTTGCTCTCAGCATGCTCTTGGCATTCTATGTCCTCCTCTCCTGCACCCAGATGAACTAAAGGATCAGTTGGTCTGTATGCCCACACAAATGCCTGAGTCCAGTCAGGCCTCAGAGGCCTTGAAAAGGGCAGAATACAGCAGGCATAGGTGCTCAGGAAATCTCAGAGTCAGACAGGACTTAGATGCCCAGGTAGTGACAGATACTGAGTTACTTACACCGATGAGTACTGTGATCAAAACCAGAGACTTGGAAAGTTGAGCTGAAAGGAATTTCTAGGTATAGTTGAGAGGCCCAGTGAGTGGTTCAGAACACAGGAATCTCTTCCATACACAGCATGGCCAGAGAGTAAGAAAAGTTAGGACAAGATGTCAGGGATCCATTGGGATACATTTGGAGAATGGTCCTAGAACATGAATTTTAGACTAGAAAATCATAGATGGGAAAGAGTTACTGGATCTAGAGATAACTAGTCCTTGTGGGATGGAACTGGGACCTTATGTGTAGATAATGGAAAAGTTAAGGACATTGACAGAAGGGCCATGACATATCTACATAAACTGTACATTAAACTTTAACTCATCCAAGTTTCATATTCCAATATTCATACAATTCTCAAGATCTGAATAGCTCTGAAAATCCACTGTGCTAACATATTTAGGAAACTAAAGTTCAACTCACTTTGATTCTTATAGAATCCAGATGGTCCTTGTCCATAAAGATCATGCCATTCTGATTTTTTAAAACATTGATTCTCGGAAATTTTTAATCCCACATTATTTTTGCTGTCCTTATGAGGTATAAATCTTTTAAACTTACCATTACCAATCTTACCATCCATGCCAATATTTCCCAAGGCAACAAACAATTCCAATGACAATGACATTAACAGCAACAAATTCTTGACTCTGTGATTCTGGGATAAATAGTTCTTTATCAAAGTCCTTATCCTTTGATTCCAAGAAATTGACTTTAGAATATCTTTTAAATTTACTCCTTATCACAATAACTTTAACAAATTACCATTATCTGTTTAACTATGCCCTGTGAATCATTTTGATTTGACAGATTATGGCTATCTTTGTATTGTTGTCCACTTTTTCTTCACTAGTCCTCATTGTCTGTTTACAATAACTTTAAAGAGAATACTGCTGCAATTGTTTCTTTTCTATTTTTTTGTTTGTGTCTTATGTTTAGGTGATATGTATAGCTTTTTACTTTCAACAGGAATTGGAGGACAGAATTGCTTTTCCTAGCTTCAGGGACTTAGAATTTGCTTTTCAATTCTGTTTAAGAAGTAATAATAAAAAAATATGTCTTTGCCCTTTGTGCTGTTTGCCTCCCCTGATTTACTTCGCCAATTCTTTATCTGTTTCATCTTTCCCCCGTTGTCTGTGTCCATTCTAATTTAGATTATACTCCTAACAATAGCTCTTCAAGGCAGAGAGTATATCCTCAAAGGAAAATTTTATTTGCTAGTTTTGAGCATTCACGTACCCTAGTCAGTTTTTGCTCTTTCCAAACCTTTGGAACAACTTGACAACATCCATAAATTGGAACTGGCAAAACCCTGTCAATTTTGCTAGCTGGGCTTAGATTACAAGCTCCACATGTTTTTCAGTGACAATCTGCTAGGTATTTTCTTGTTCTTCTCTTCTCAACACCACTTGAGTCCTGTTCCTGTCTTTCTGATTTCTGCAGCAGCAACTCAGGTCTTGAAGAATAAAATATATTTGCATGTAATATTTACCAGTTTATTTACCATTTCTGGGTGCTCTATAACAAACTGTGTTGTGCGAAAAATTTTTGGAAATACTCTGCTTTCAGGACAAAAGAATATAAGCCTGTCTGGGAAATATGAAGCTACTGGAGTCAATAAAAATGACATCTTTTACACACTTAGGATAATTAAGTAAACACTCACATAGGTGAATACAAATACATACTAGCATATGAAAAGACAAATCAATATTGTGTTTTTTTAAGCAACAAATCAATGTGTTTTCGTAAGCAAAGAGAGAATAAGGTAACCAGAATTTATGACCTGATTTACATCTTTATCCAATTTATTCAAAGAGCCCTTAGAACTGTTGGGATTTTGTTTTTCACTCTTAGTTCCAGAAATAATGGGTGAGAAATTCCTTTTGTTCTAAGCCTTAGTTTGCAAGACTTAGGAAGCTTTAGGAGAGTAATATCGACTCAGTTTATGTTCATATAAATTGCATGAGTATTTACTTTTGCCGTTCATGATGTTCTGCAAATTGTATCATAAACATGGAAGATTAAAACTCCAATTTCATCATCTTTGCAAGATTCTTTTTATTTCACCTCCAAGATCTTCTATTTTCTCTTTAGAAATACTTTATTATTTTAAGGAATACCATCCATGTCTCTAGTGTGTCCCTAAGAACAAGACTCTTTTAGCCTTCGTCCCAAATCTCTATAGGTTAAGATATCCCTTGCCTTTCAATAGAACTCCCAGAGCAAACACTGTCACAATTAATGGGTAAATACTAGAAATATTATTTTGCATTTTTTGAATATATAACAAGGAAAGATAAATAAGTGGGCACATTTCTAATAACTATGACCTGGTACAATACTTAGGCATGTCATGACCACCTGTATCACTCACACATGAGGTTGCCTTTTATATAATTATTTTTGTTTTAAGGCCATACCCAGCAGTGCACAGGGTTATTACTGGTTCTGTGCTCAGGAATCACTCCTAATGGTGGTCTGAGGATCACATAGGATGCTGGGGATCCAGCTCCTGAACACAGGTCAGCTGTATGCAAGGCAAACATCCTCTCCACTGTGCAATCTCTTCACCCCACCTTGTGCCATTATTTAATGTTATAAAATTAAATTCCTTATGTAGCAAAGCTGCAGTTACATAATAATAACAGTCCTATTTGTCAAACTTATTGGGGTCCTAGAAGCAACATTTTCTTGTATCTCCTTCAGTTTGATAAGTTGTTTATAATATCTGATATCTAAGCAACCAAGTAACCAACCAAGTATCCAACCAAGTAATACATGATCACATATACCATTTTAAGTGACTAGGACATTATATTATAAATTTTTTAAAGAAAAATCCTAGCTACATATTATGATTTCTATGCTTCCGTTTTCTATACCAATACTCACTCTTAACTAACAACTTCAAGATTTTCTGCTTTAATTTCTCCTAATACTGCTAATTCATTATCAGTTGCAATTCTTTTGGTGAAAGTGTTGTTTACTCTTCCAATAAGAATATGTTTTCAAACAGCTATTAACTATAGGCAATAAAAGAGTAAGTTTATTGTAATGATAAGCATAATTTTGCAAGGCTTTTTTCAGATCTGTCTTATATTCTCATCAATCAGGTAGAGATATTTCTTCCACAAATAGATTATAGAATGGTTCTTTTGCTAATATAATTGTTGAAATTACTAGTTATTAATAAAAGTAACTATTCATATAAAGGTTACATTATGTGTACCTGAACAATTATTGATTTTTAAAACTAGACAATAAAATATTTTTCTTTGTGTTTAATCATAAGTCCACATAAGTGTTTTATTATGAGACTGTTGCATGTCCATATGTTTATCATATAAATTCTAACATTAGTTTATTTGGATTTTTGTAAAGATTTTTCTACTAGACTATATTTCATATTCTGTTATTGTTGCAAGTCAATATGTATACCATCTCATTTATATCTTTACTTGGATTTTTTTCATAAAGATCTAGACATGTGACTATATTTAGATCAAGAATGTTGAAAATAATATATAAAATCAGGCGTGACTTATAAAGCAAGGTGAGTAAGAAAGACTAGTTAACAATTGGTCCAACTGTGTTTGTCTTTTGCCCAAGGACATCTGAGAATACATAAAGATAAACTGTTGGAGATATTTGTCCACTAGATTTCATCCATCTTATATAAGGGCCATTCCTTAAATAATACACTGCTCAGTTAGAATGCCCTAAGGATAAGTTTAAATAACCACCAAAACTCTGAAGAAAATATCAAAGCAGAAAAGTAGAATTGGGTGAGCAACATGAAGATTGAATATATGGGACAATGTATTCAAATACTCTTGTTGTTGCCATGAGATGTGAGAGAAAAATTTAAACCACCCTTGCAAAAAATAAATAAATAAAAAGTTGGTCAAGTATCTAAATAATTTGTAGCAAAGTTTCTTTTTCATTTTTGTTACTTATGAGAATTGATACTATCATGTAACTTATAATGAGGGCATTTTCCAATACTCTGAGTTAGACAATCATGAAATCCTCCAAATATTTAGTCAACTTCACTGTAAATATTTTAATTCTTTTGTTGAATATGTGTAGGAGTTAGAAGACATTGTACAAATAGTCAAGTTATCTTTGTCTATAGACTAGAATCCATGAAGCTGTCAAGTATAAAAATGGGGGGGTACTGATGCAATGTGTGAGTTGGTATTAGAAAATTATACTGGGATGTGACCCCAGTGTGATTTGCAGACACAGCCAAGCTTGTCATCTCTTATCTAACGAATGCCAGACTTATACTTACACTATAGCAGCCACTCCTAGAATGCCGCCAAAAGAGAATAAGGTGTTCTAAGGACCATCTGAATTAATTATGTAACTAATGCACTTAAGAATTTACATAAACTTCTGTGGGACTGCTATGAGGGTTCTTCTACTTTTTCAGAGCCCAAGGCATGCATCAAAAATAAACTCCCTTGATTGTTAAACTCACACACTTACTAATCTGATTTGGCTATTTCCTGCATATCTCCTATTTCTGAAATTTGAAGACCAGGAATATAAGGTATAGAGGACCAGGGAACAGCTGCTAGGATGTTTCCTTGTTGTTCTTGAGACCAACCCAAGTTTGATCCCCAGATTCAATATAGTCTCCCTAATCCCAAAAAGACTAATTCTTGGTGCTAGTCAGAAGTAAATTCTGAGCATTGCCAAGTTGCCCCCAATTAAAAAAATAATATATATGTATATATAATCAGAATGATATCACAGCAGGTAGGACATATGTCATGTATGTAACCTACCTGGGTTCTATCCTGGAGATCTCATATGGTCCCCCAAGCCTGCCAAGAATATTTTCTGAATGCAGAATCAGGGATAAACCTAAGTGCCACTGGGTGTGGGCCAAAATATATATGTATTTCTATTTTATATATGTGTATACACATATATAAAATATATACACATGCATATATACACATGCATTTACATATATACATGTGCACATGGAGAGAACCATGAATTTTCACTCAGGTAATACTCAAAGTTGAAAAACAATAGTTCACAATGTTAAAACAAAATAATTTTTTGACTATAATCTGTAGAGCTGCCTAAGGTCTCTAAGACACAAATGCAATAGTAATTAAATAAACTGACATATGCCCTTTGTACTTGAATAGATTAAAATGTAATTACCATACATAAATTAAATGGGCAAATGTGTTATTAATGGTGTAATGATATTAAAAAAGTTTTAAATTGATATTTTGCAAACACCTTGAAGCATTATTATAACCTAAAATCTTAGCAAAAGAAGCATATGAACTTTATTTTTAGTATTTCAATTAATCTCTTTAACTCTAATGACATAATTTTCATTTAGCTGTACTAAGATATAAGAAATGAAATTGAAAGCATGTTTATTGTGTGTGTACCTAATCATATCTCTTGTATAGGTGAGCAGATTTTAAGAGGTAGCAAAATATCATTCTAAGTTTCATTGATTTTTCTGATGTATGCTTTTTTATGTATTTATATAAACATATTTGTAGACAAACATACTATTTTAAAAAATAATATTTTATTTAAACATCTTGATTACAAACATGATTGTGGTTGGGTTTCAGTCATGTAAGAGATGGGGCCGGCGAGGTGGCGCTAGAGGTAAGGTGTCTGCCTTGCAAGTGCTAGCCAAGGAAGGACCGCAGTTCGATCCCCCGGTGTCCCATATGGTCCCCCCAAGCCAGGGGCAATTTCTGAGTGCTTAGCCAGGAGTAACCCCTGAGCATCAAACGGGTGTGGCCCAAAAACAAAAAAAAATTTAGTCATGTAAGAGAACACCCCCCATCACCAGTGCAACATTCCCATCACCAATGTCCCAAATATCCCTCCTCCCCACTCCCACTCCCCGCCTGTACTCTAGACAGGCTTTCTATTTCCCTCATACATTCTCATTGTTAGGATAGTTCTCAATATAGTTATTTCTTTAACTAAATTCATCACTCTTTTTGTTGAAGTTCATGAAGTGAGCTGTAATTTCCAGCCCTCCTCTCTTTAGTCTCTGCGAATTATTGCAAGAATGTCTTTCATTATTTTTAAAACTCATAGATGAGTGAGACCATTATGCATCTTTCTCTCGCTCTCTTTGACTTATTTCACTCAGCATAGTAGATTCCATGTACATCATGTATAGGAAAATTTCATGACTTCACCTCTCCTGACTGCTGCATAATACTCCATTGTATATATGTACCACAGTCTCTTTAGCCATTCATCTGTTGAAGGGCATCTTGCTTGTTTCCAAATTCTTGCTATGGTAAATAGTGCTGAATGAATATAGGTATAAGGAAGGGATTTTTGTATTGTATTTTTGTGCTCCTAGGGTATATTCCTAGGAGTGGTACAGCTGGATTGTATGGGAGCTCAATTTCCAGTTTTTGGAGGAATCTCCATATCACTTTACACAAAGGTTGGACTAGACGGCATTCCCACCAGCAATGGATGAGTTCCTTTCTCTCCACATCCCTACCAAAACTGCTTGTTTTCATTCTTTGTCATGTGTGACAATCTCTGTGGTGTGAGGTGGTACCTCATAGTAAACATACTATTTTGTAATGTTTTGTAAAACAAATTTTATGCCAAACATTTGTATAGGATGAGTTTTCTCCAAAATAATTTGAATATAATTAAAGCAATATTAGCATTTGCATAATTTCCCATTTAAAACAATACACAAATTTTCTAATGTATTTCATAGACTTCAAAAGAAAAGTGAAAGTATTTTCATTCCATATTTAAATAGAGAATCAAAATGGTAGTATTTCTAGAAACATGACACTGGAATGTAATTTTTATTTTTTTGATTTGTATGGATTTGAACAAACATCTTATATATTTATATTTATATTAAAGACATCAATAAACTCTCATTTTAGTTTTATTGTTGCATTAACTAAAATTTTTAAAATCTCTTACAATAGATATTGTAATGTCATTATTATGCTAGGCATTTTTCATATGAAAATATTTTGAAACAAATTTCCAACTCTCAATAAGAATATATGGGGTTTATTGTCCTTTTTTCTTTGATCAGATTTAAACTTAAACTTGGCATTCAGAATTTAGATAAAAACTGAGAAAAAGTTTTTGAAGAACTAATTTTCTAAAAATTATGTTAATTGATTTAAAATACTAGAAACTCTAATAAATGAATAAAATTATAGTATTTTCCTGCTGAGTTATACTAAATATAATTTTTAAGTTTGGCTAAACCACAATGTTCTTATTAAAATCTTTAATTTTTTGTTAGATGTTCGTTATAATGCAAATTATAGCAGCAATGTTGACCTTTGTGACTACCAATTGATAACTTAGAAAATAATTATTTTTATTTATATTTTAACCACATGAAATTAACTAATAATAATATATTGCTATATCTTGCAGGATGATAAAACATCCTGAAAGTGTGCTCATATTCTAACAGCAGTATTAAGTTTAATTGGTCATAGACTTGTTCTACTGTGCTGCTGTATTTATTATCTTGAGAGATGGTGGGTCATTGTTACAACTGTGTTGTATTATAAAACCAACTCATGAAGATGATCAAATTTTAACAGTTCACTAATAAATGATGCAAAAACATAAAATTTTTATCAACAAATCCTGTCAAAAATGCGAGTCAAAAGAATTTCAAAGTCTGCAGAAAAAATGAAATCTGTATATATAAAAGATACCAAGTCACTAATTATGAGCTATTTATGAAAATATATAAAAATGTAACTTGGGGCTGGCGTGGTGGGCTAGAGGTAAGGAGACTGCCTCTCCAGCGCTTGCCTAGGATGGACTGCGGTTCGATCCCCCGGCGTCCCATATGGTCCGCCTAAGCCAGAAGCGACTTCTGAGCGCCTAGCCAGGAGTAACCCCTGAGGTCGCCGGGTGTGGCCCCAAAACCAAAATAAATAAATAAATAAATAAATAAATAAATAAATAAATAAATAAATAAATAAATAAAAATGTAACTTACTTTAGTTGAATATTCATTTGCTCTGATATTTGTGTTTTTGGTTGCTAAATATATTGATGGGACTAGAAGCTAATAAAATCTTATATTTCCAAATAACATTATTTGCTTTGTGACAGCAATCATAGGATTATATAGAATAAACAAAAAATTGAGGGGTCAGAGAGATAGCATGGAGGTAAGTGTTTGCCTTTCATGCAGAGGGTCATTGGTTCGAATGCGGCATCCCATATGGTCCCCCTAGCCTAGAAGTGATTTCTGAGCATGGAGCCAGGAGTAACCCCTGAGCGCTGCCCGGTGTGACCAAAAAAACAAACGAACAAAAAACAAACAAAAAAACCCACAAAATTGATTTTTCAAGTTTGAAATTGATTAATTATTTTTCTAAAGAGACCATAAATACTGAGGCATCATGGAAAGTTGTATTCCTAATTTAGGAGAAAAAATATATTACATGTGATCTTAAGCTTTATAAAAGATAGCTGGGGATGTTTTGACAAATATCAGGCATTGAGAAAAAGCAGTATGAGCTGTTGGCAAAACTATTTTATCAGACATGTTGGGTATCACCCAACTAGTATCACATTTGTCTGGCCGCAGAAATTTTGCTTTACACTTGGATGAAACCAATTATGTACAGGGTATAAATCAGTTCTTGGCACTTTGGTAATACATACACAAAAAGAATGATCACCAAATTCATATCTGTTCATCACTAAAGTGCCATGCTCTAGGGTAGCAAGTTGATTTTAGACATTTAGTAGTAGGATAGAAAAATTAAGTTTATTTGATGTTATTAAATGGCATTATGTTGAGTAAATAAAGTCATACATGATACTATAGGTTACTCTACGAACATAATACACATGAGTTATGATATTGGTTAATTATCATGACTAGTCTTCTGGCTTTTATGATGAACTCTTTAATTTCCTAGTTATTTTTATAGAGGTAATATTGATTTCTAATATTGTATAAGTTTTAGGTATATTAATTCACATTTCTTCAATTGTCCAAGGAGGTACTTGTCTTCAATGTTGAAGATAATGTATTCAATTCCTACCACAAACAGCATTTATGTTTCCATCTTATGCTTCCATTTTATTTCTCTAATTCGCTCCATCTATGATCACTCCTCCCACGTCTCCCTCTGATAACCCATGTTTAGTGGCTAGCAAGTTTGGTTTTGCCTAATTTGTCTGTTTCTTTCCTTTGTTTCCAAGCATCATTCATATGATAATATGATTCATTGTTCACTTGATATTTATATGAGTGGGATCATTCTGTATTTGTATCTCCTGATTTATTTTGTTTTGTGTAATCACCTTCAGTTCTACCCAGGTTGTTTCAAAGGACAATATCTAAACTTTTTTTTCAGCTGAGTGGTATGTACTGTGCAAAAACTTCATCTTTATCCACTTGCCAATAATTGGGATTTTTGTTGGAAGTCATATCTTTTCTACTATCAAAATTTATGTAGGGGCTAGAGTGATAGTTTAGTGAGAAGGATATTTATCTTGCATGCAGCGAATCCCCAAGTTCAATCTCTGTCATTCCATATTGCCTCCACACCTGCCAGGAATGATATCTGGGGCTGGAGAGATAGCATGGAGGTAAAGCATTTGCCTTGCATGCAGAAGGACGGTGGTTCGAATCCCGGCATCCCATACGGTCCCTTGAGCCTGCCAGGAGCGATTTCTGAGCTTAGAGCCAGGAGTAACCCCTGAGCGCTGCCCAGTGCGACCCCAAACCAAAAAACAAACAAACCAAAAAACCCAAAAGTAACCCTGAGCTCCACTAGTTTGACCCAAAAACCAATGAAACAAACTAAATTAGTCTTGCAATGTGTGTGTATATTTTTTTATTATTACTTTATTCCTGTTTATTGATGAGATACCTAGGAGTAAAATTTTTGGATCAGAAGACAGGCTTACTTTAGTTCTTGTAAGAATTTCACCTACTTACATACAATTTGCTTCAATTTACAATCTCAACAATAGTGCGTGTTGAATGAGACTTCCTTCTGTCCACTCTTGACAACACTTGTTTTTGGCTTTTGTGAAACAGAATTTTTCCAGGTTTAAAATTTTATTTATTAATGGTGTTTAGGTTAATACATACCTGATAATAAATACTGATGAAGAGTAGTGGTTTTGTTCCTTTAGTTTTCTATGTGCCTAGGTGCCATCTTTATTTAAATTATAGCCTATGTGATATGGTTACAATAGTTTTAATTTTTCCAATATTGATATACAAGATTATTGCACCCTCCACCAACAAATTAGGCAAGTCTTTCCCTACTCTCACTATGTCAACTCTAGTCTATATTGTTAGTATCAACACACCTCTGCCACTACTGCTAGGTCGACCTTTCTGTGTTTTGGAACTCAAATCAAAAGATTTTTATAATTTGAATGTCTATTTGCCCTATTTTATTCTGTGATTACTGTCTATTGAGATCTTCTTCCCATTGATTATTTTCTTATAAAAATTTATATTTTAAAGGCCTAGACACTGTCCTTTTAAAAATTTCTTCTTTGTTTACTTAAATGTGATAACCTGAATTTTGAAAAGATTAACAATTATTTCTTAGTGAAAATTTCATTGATATATACTAATAGTTAACACAAACAATATCACATCCAGGTGACTATCTTTATTCACAGTAAGTCTTGTTTCATTTATATCCAAATATTCATGTTTCCAATATCACAACTTAAATATTGTGAGGTAAAATTCAAGGAAAACTAATGCCAGCAAAGGAAAAATATTGCAATTAATAGTATCAAACAACTAGAGAGATGAATATGGATTTCTTTGGCATAGTATCTTGTTAATAACTTTTTTTATATTCTAGCTATGTTCTTGTGTAATTTTGAAAATTCACTCCATATATCCAGTGAATTATATGTCAAGTGAATAAAACTTTATATTATATTTTAAATTATATCATTTTTGTAAGTGATTTAACTTCTTGCCATATTGGCTATGTTAGGCTTTTCTCTTAGTAAAATTTCTCTTAGAAATAACCAATGTTAATCCTTTGCTACCTACATGTTATCTATATAAGAATCACAACTTTGGAACTGAAGCAGTGGTGCAAGTGGTATTTGCCTTGCACACACTAACCTAGGAGGACTGCGGTTTGATCCCTGGCATCCCATATGGTCTCCCAAGCCACGAGCAATTTCTGAGTACAGCCAGGAGTAACCCCTGAGTATCACTGGATGAGGCCCAAACACCAACACCCTCCCTAAAAAAAAGAATCACAACTTTGTTTGACTACTATTACTTTAAGCCAAACACTATATGAGATTGTTTTAGTAGAGATAGAGCTCCATTTTCACACATGTATGAAATGTTTATATATTTGTAAGCCTATTCTCTGGTAGATAAATCATTTTAGCATATGAATTTTTTTACCCTGATGTGTCTCATTACAGGAAACCTTTAGGTTTTGTCATTCCATTGATGTTCTGAGCCTAATAATATGCTAATGATTGGTGCAAAGTCTGTGAGTGACTGAGATTAATTCCAGTCAGAAGTCATGTACTAAAGCTTTAACTCCACATTTTCATACACTTTGTGTGATTTAGAGACCTCTTAAGTATAAGCTATTGAGTTTTTTATTTGTTTGTTTTTTTGTTTGTTTGTTTTTTGTTTTGGGGCCACATCTAGTGATGCTCAGGGGTTACTCCTGGCTGGGAGCTCAGAAATCAATCCTAGTTTGGGGGACCATCTGGTATTCGGGGATTGAACTGTAGTCAGTCCTAGGTCAGCTGTGTGCAGTCCTATTGCTGCGTCACCACTCCAATCCCACAGCTATTGTTTTAGCCTTATTTCCCATGTGAAGATAATAGTGAATATGCTTAATAGAAAGGAATCATGGACAGCAACAGAACACACACACACACATCCACATCCACAATGTATTAGATCAACTAGATATCAAAATAAAAAATATTTCATGAGTTTTGCAAAATGATTATACCATTTATGAACCTAATACACATGATATTTATATTAAAGTTTTCACAGCCTATATTAGAGTTTTCAATGCAAATGTATACAGAATAATTTCAACATTCTCTATTTATATGTCCTATAACATTATATAACCTATATCCGACATCATTAGATATAGAGAATGTTAGGATTATTTTTCTCTCTGAAGACTAGGTAAATATTTTTGAGGTTTCTTTGCTTATTCTGAGTTGCACTTAAAGAGCTCTTTTAGACTGAAGAATCATATTTTCTTGAGTTTATATAAATCACTTTATATTTTGCATTCGATAGACCCTAAATGGTTCTACTGCTGGTGTCCCCACTGGAAAAATGTTTTCTTTACCTATTACTCAAATTCATTTTTTAAAATTATATTTTTCAATTTCTACTTACTTATTATTTCTCCATTTTATTATTTACACATTTGTTTTATCCTTCCTTAGCAGAACTTGCTTTTATTTACAATATTTCTTTACGGAAAATTTTGTCTAGTAGGTTTATACTCACTTTTTATTATTAATTTACTGTCTGAGTGACTTATTGGCAGTGTTGGGCCCTGATGTACCACACTTGTTTGGGGGATTACAATGACAAGGTCTAGGTCTGAGATAGTAGTGATGTCATGTGGGATGCCATTGCTTTGTGTTCTACTACCTGAACCACATTCTGGCCTATTTACAGTTTTTAAAATTTATTTCTCTGCTTGTTTTTTCCAGTATTATTCACTGACATTTTTACTGTCTAAATCCATAAACACTCAAGGTTCACTATCTTGACATTTTCCTCTGAGTAGGAAGAAACTTCCTTTTCTGTGATGTGTCTACAATTTTTTTCTCAATTCTAATGAATCAAAATGCCCTTATTTTTCTCTCTTCCTCAGTAATCTAGAGGATAGAAACACAAATCCAAAAATCACAATTTATTTATCAATTCTATATTAAAATAAACAATTTTATAATTTTTCAAAATGATTCTACCATGATACAAAACTTACACATGTGATATTTGGATTAAGCTTTCTCAGCCTGTATTAGAATTTTCCATGTAAATGTATGCAGAATAATTCTTAACATTTTCTATTTATGTCACCTATATCCTACATCAATAGAAACGTTAAGATTCTAAGAATGCTAAGAATAGCAATTATCACACCTAAGCAACTTACCTTCTGTATTCACTAAATATTACCCTCAAACTTTATTAAGAAGAGAAAAATATATTCAAGTCATATTTTTATTTAAGAAGAGACATGCCCTTTTTATTGATTCTGATTTACAAATTTGTTTTAAGATGTATTTTAGAAGCAGATAAATAGTACAGTAACTAGAGTGTTCACCTTTCATGCTGCTGACCCAGTTTTCATAACTGACCTCATATGATTCTTCAAGCACCCTACGAATGATTTCTAAACACAGTGCCAGGAGTTATCCCTGAGTAGTGTCCTGTGGGGCTCAAAAATGAAAACAAAAAATAACTATTCAGTTATGGAGTTTGAATATACTATGACACCTAAAAGTCACTCAATATTATATACTAGATGAGAAAAATTATGGTGAATAAAATATCTCTTTTAAGTATGCACAGAATAGTATAGAACTGAATTCAGTAGTTTGATCTAGAAGATTAAGGTACTTAATTCTGTCACAAGATAAATATGCACCTGCAAATTGCTATAAAACATAAATCAAATTCTTTTAAACAATTTATCTATTTGATTTAAATTTTTTTAAATTCTGTTTTTAGTTCTTCATATCTTAGCCTCTCTTTGTTCTGGCCAACATTCACCATAAAATATTCATTCTAATTTAATTCCACATGCAATAGTTGCAGTGATTTTGATTAGCTAATTGTGTAGGACTTTGGGGGATCCACAGGCAAAATGAGCAAACAGTTCCTACATTTGTTGTCATACACATATTAAATTTTATAAATTAAGTGGGTAGATCTAAGGTGACCCCAATGTCTGATATTCTAAGTCTTTTTCCAGATATTGTGGATTCAAGTAGACTTTCTACCTCATGTCCATGTCCAGTATTGGCTTGTTATCTGCTGTTTCTGAAGTTCTTGTGTGAGGTGTGCAGCTTGGACATTGGGGCTCCATGACCTGACTTACCTCTAAAGTTTCTTTATCCTGTTTGCTTTGTATCCCTTTGGGATTCCTTTACTCTTTGGTCACATACAAATGTGACAGAAGTATTTCTTCTTTGCCATGCATGTAGGCACAGGTGAGGGCCAAAGAGGAAACCTCCTGCCCACTCATTTCTTCAATGATTCTTGCTCTTCACAGTTACCATGATATATTTGTCTAATTGGCACCTTTTGGAGCTTTAATATGACCCATTGAATGAACTAAATTCCTTGCTTATCCTTTTATTCTCTATTAGCTTTCATTTACCTGGTTCTAGACTTACTGTGCTAACCAGCCCATTATTCTATAAAATGAATATAAGGTATAAATATTCAGAAACAATTAAATCATTGGCATTTATGAGGTGGTGATTTTTCTTTATTTTTATTTTGTTTTCATATTAAAATGGCTTATTGCATATGCCCCTTATATATTATTGTCCTGCAAAGTTAAATTTTGTGCATTAATTAGCTAATAAAATCACTGCATAATTTCATGAGTGTAAAACCTTGTTCATTCTCTTTATGGCCTGATCTCATTTTCTGGGGATTTGTTTCTAAGCTTGTTACTATATCCTGTCATCCTGAAAACAGCCTAAAGATAGGAAATTGGTGACATAATTGAGTTAATTTTGTAAGTATCCCAATAGGTGCCGATACTGACTTATTCACATCACAATTACTACCACAATTTTTCTTTATTTTTGCATTTTTACAATGATCAAGAGTGCATTTCCGGTCCCGGAGAGATAGCACAGCGGTGTTTGCCTTGCAAGCAGCCGATCCAGGACCAAAGGTGGTTGGTTCGAATCCCATATGGTCCCCCGTGCCTGCCAGGAGCTGTTTCTGAGCAGACAGCCAGGAGTAACCCCTGAGCACTGCCGGGTGTGACCCAAAAACCAAAAAAAAAAAAAAAAAGAGTGCATTTCCGCTATCCATTATAAGCGAGTTTATCCATCAGTCTTCCCCAATATTGCTCTATTTTTTCTAATGTTTTATAAGAACCTGCCCTAATAAATTACTTTCAGATATTTGTCTCAGGAAAGCATTACCGATGGTTCTTGATAATTCTGAGTCATTTGTGCATGCATGTAAATACAAGAGTTTCTTGTACATACTTACACATATAATATACAAGAGTATTAGCTATTTGCTTCAAGACTGCAGCTTAATTGATAGAAGAATTCATAAAAATGGTGATGGTCCTAAATAATGATTGTAAACATTAGACTTTTAGATAAAGAAATGTAAAAAATAAAATGTTAGGCATCTGTCTTGATTTCAGTGCTTTATAGTAAATAAGATGCTTCAGATAAGTGCTTATTTCTGGTGGTTTTAAAATAGAAAATATCTGTGCTAGTTTTATTTGAGATTAAGTATTGCAATATCATACAGGACAATTGCTATTCTGTGGAAGCTACAGAGTAGAAGTTTTGGAAACAAATGCCTTTCTCTGAGAAAGTAGATGGTTCTTGATTATTTTCTAAATCTTCCATCTGAAAAAGTTATTTTTCACTTTGACATGATGACAATAAATCATAAAAGACAGTTGAAAGTATTACAACACTTGAAAATGAGTTCTATGAATGGTATACAAAGTCAGATACCACATTTTATGAGTAGGTATTGAAATAAATCATAAAAATATGTCTTACCCCAAATAAAATAAAATGCTTAAAAGAATTTAAGTAGTTTTTAGTAAATATTTATTTAATAATTCATATTAGTTAGCTATTTCTTTTTAAGTATTTTTTGTTATCCCTGTGATGAAAAAGGACTTTGGGTGACTATGGTCTGTAAAAAAGTTAGACAAGAAAAATAGATTTGGGGCCGGTGAGGTGGCGCTAGAGGTAAGGTGTCTGCCTTGCAAGCGCTAGCCAAGGAAAGGACCATAGTTCGATCCCCCGGCGTCCCATATGGTTCCCCCCAAGCCAGGGGCAATTTCTGAGCGCGTAGCCAGGAGTAACCCCTGAGCATCAAACGGATGTGGCCTGAAAAACCAAAATAAATAAATAAATAAATAAATAAATAAATAAATAAATAAATAAATAAATAAATAAATAAATAAATGAAAAATAGATTTGTCTAATGATAATCATAGTTGTTCATCTGTATGTTCTTCGTTGACGTGGTAAACTTTTGGTATAAAAAGCATTTGTCAGAACTCTCAAATTCCTAGTCTATATTGAAATATCATATTTAAATTTCATCTAAAATTTTTGTACATAAAAATTGGTCACAACTATTATCATATTTTGGGGTGTTACGGATAAGATAACAACCACTGTAAAAAGCCAATACCTCTTTAATCCCAATTGCATTTACTATTGAAAATTTGTGGCCCTGGTGTTAGAAAAATAATAGAGGGATTAAGCCACTTATCTTGCATGTGACTGTTCTGTGCCCTGGTTATTCCCAGAACTACATTTTTTCTCTGGTCTCTACCAGCAGTGATGCCTAAACATAGAGCCAGACGAAGACCCAGTAATGTGTGTGGTCTAAAATAAACAAAGAATATCATGTTCCTGATGTTTCCTTTCTCAGTCCCCTCCCTCTATTTGTGCCTTTGTTAGTTTCTTATTTCCTTTGACACTTCAACACCACCTTCTAAAATTTGTGTTCTGAATCGCCAATAATATTCTGTTTATCTAAAGAGTTTTCTTTTTAGGATGATGTTACTTTCAGTATATATGTGAAGGGAGGTAGGTAGGAGATATAGTACAGCGGTCATATCAAACGTGCCCAAACTAGATTTGATTCCTGGTACCAAAGGGTCTATCTGTATCTTAGGAAGCAGTATTGGAGTACCTCAAGTATAACATATAGATGATCTGGATCTTGATGAACCAATATTGTAAATTCTGAACAATTCACATCCTCAAGTTATTTTCTTGAGGGTTTTGTCCAATTGAATGAGAATCGTCAGTGGAATCTTCCATCTCTGAGTGCTCCTTGCAGAGTTCTACAAAACTATAACTACTTTTTTGTTCAATAAGGTTTTTCTTTTTTTAAATTCTTTAAATTGAGACCATTGTGGATTATAAGTTTTTCACAGTTGTATTTTAGGCATTAAGTGACAGGTGAATTACAGCCATTCCCAGCACCAGTGTTGACCTCCCTCCACCATAGATCCCTGCATGCATCCTAAATCTCCACCTTAGTCTTCAGGACTACTATTGTAATAGGTCCATTTTTAGCTTGTTAGAGTTTGGGTTTCTTGATTTTATTGTCATTGACTTTGTCCTGGGTATTTAGATATGACCTTTTGTTTTCCACTCAATGAGAGATGAGTTTTTCTAAAAAAAATTCTAGCGTCTTAAACCTTGATGCTTTCAACTATAATGAAAGTATTTTTACCAATTTTATTGCCTTTTTTCAAAATTATATGCAAATCCTTTTACATAGGCCTCTTGTTATAGCAATTGAGCAGCAATATGTCCCTATGAAACTGTCTATGCTTCCAGTACACATGTGGAAAATTGCAATTAGAAGTGCATCTCTCTTAGCACTGAGACATGAGACAGGTCATTTATCATACAACTTTCAGGGAATAAAATGTTGTGACCTAAATAAAAAAATAAGTGAATAAAGGTACAGTGAGTTAAAAAAAAAACAGTGAAGCACTTTCGCTCATAAAAATTAGTCCTTCCCTATGCATGAACAGCACTAATTCCCTCCCCACAGTCATCCTAACAAGGACTCCAGTCACCTTCAACGTCAAAAAGGCAGCAAGTGAGATGTTTAGAAATAGCTGCTATATTAGGAGTACTCATAAAATAAAACGAGAACATAGTGTGGAGAGAATAAATAGCAGTGGCATGTTTAATATTTGGAAGTTATAGCCTTATCAGTATAAGGTTTGGGTTAGGGAGAGACTAGTGGTTTCTGAAAACACAGAGCTCTGGATAAACTTATTTAATGAGTGTTCATTTTTTATAGCTGGCATAAATTAAAAACAACTAAAGAGATAGTCAATGGTTATATATAATAATCTATATATCTATATATAGAAAGAAAGAAAAAGGACTAAGAATTATACAACTAGAAAGCATTTGAAAACCCTTTATAACTAAACTAACTTTAATTTATTTAAAATAATTGTAGTTATACACTGCAAGTTTTTCAGGGACTCTGAGACTAATTTGTACACTAATTATTCATTTATAATTAATTGCTCCAGTCATCTAATTAAACAATTGCCAGATTGGTGGCAATCGTTCTTTATTTTTTTAGATTTATTTTTTTTTCAGTGTAATCAGTGGTGGACCTTTATCCCAAAATTTTATGGGATAGAAAACACAAAACATTTACTAGAACCACCCATCAACTCACAAATTTGTATGTGCACTCATTCTTCTTACAATTCCTCTCAAAGAAAAATAACCGGCAGTTACAAAAATCAATCATAAGTTCATTATCCGTTTGCAGAAGATTAAATGAATAGGACCTTCTATGTTATTTAGAATCAAAATTGAACTGTGAGCTGGAACAATTTTTATACAGTGAGTTCTCAAAGAACAATAAAGGTATTTCAGGTTCAATTTAGTACAATGATTTGGAATTCAAATATTGGAGAAACTTACACATAGAGTTGGTTGGTACTTACTGGAAATAAAAATAAATAGTAATCAATGATTTCTTAGTTCCATCTTTTTCAGTTATACTAAGGAAAATGTTAAATGTGTTGTGATTGACAATGATTTTTGTCTATAAAAATTACTAAGGTTCTTTTTGATATATATTTTAATACTTTCCTTTATATATAGTACATTTATTAATATTTAGAATAGCTATTTGATCCTCCATGAACTGATATGATTTTTGTTTGTTTGTTTGTTTCTTTCTTTCTGGGTCACACCCAGCAGCACTCAGGGGCTACACATGGCTCCATGCTCAGAAATCGCACCTGGCAGGCTCGGGAAACCATATGGGATGCCGGGATTTGAACCACTGTCCTTCTGCATGCAAGGCCAACTCCTTACCACTGTGCTGTTTCTCTGGCATCAAGATATGATTTTTTTTATAATTTACATTCTTTACATTAAATTTGGAATAAGAGTTTAACAATTTTACATAGTTGAAGTTAATTTAAATATATTTTGAAATATTTATAAACATAACAGTAGAATTGGGGGACAATGAGTATAACAGAGACCAGAGATATAGAAATACAAATTTTGTCATGAAAACTAAGCAAATGTAGAGTTTCATTTTCAATATCGTTATACAATTTGATTATAAGTAAGATTGTGGTTGGGTTTCAGTCTTATAAAGAACACCCCCTTCACCAGTGCAACATTCCCATCACCAATGTCTCAAATCTCCCATCTCCCTACACACACCCCCACCCTTATTTGAGACAGCTTTTCTACTTCCCTTATTCATTCATTTTGTTATGTTGATTGTCAGTGTAGTTATTTCTCTAACTGCACTCACACGCTTTGTGGTGAGCTTCATATCGTGAGCTGGACCTTCCAGCCCTCATCTCTATTGTCTTTGAGAATTATCACAAAATGTCTTTTATTTTTATTAAACAGAATAATCTCACTCATCTATGGGTTTTAAGTAGATTTTCATTTTAATCTATTTTTCCTATGAAAGAATATCTAGTATTTTAGTTACCTATTTTATTCTCATTTTACTCTACCAGTGAAGTAAATGTATATAGTTCAAGTTATAGCATAAGTATTCAATTAAATATTTTAATTTATACACTTAAATTTTATTTTGCAGGTAAGAAATTCAGGCACCAGAATATATAGCCAGCTAACTAATTTCCTCTCCCAAAGAAGGAAAGTTAAAGATGTAAAACAAAGTATATTTTCTTTTTTAATATATATATTATATATATAAATATATATAAAATATATATATTAAAAAAGAAGATACAGCAGAAATATTATATATATATGTTATATATTTATATATAGTTATATATAATATATAAATTATATATATAATATATATGTATATTTGCTTTTTTGGGTTACACCCCGTGATGCTCAAGAGGTACTCCTGGTTATGCGCTTCTGGCTTGGGTGACCATATGGGAGGTTGGAGGAACAAAACGAAGTCCGTCTGAGGTTAATGAGTGCAAACACCCTTTACCACTTGCTCCACCATCCTAGTCCCCGATGTTACGTTCTTAATGCTGTTTACTTAAACAAACAAAAAAATCCTTAGTTTTATTCAATGAATCATTGTTATATTGGATTGTGAAATAAGATATGTAAGAAAGCATTTTTATAAAACTAGAAATTCAGGACCTATATTATTCATCTCTTAAGATCAATATCTTTGTCTGTTGCAGGATATATAATATATGTTCATTCCCAAACCATTCCTTTTTTCTTTGTTTATTTGACTGTTTGTTTGGGGTCTGCACCTGGGGATGTTCAGAGTTTATTCCAATTTTGCCAGTAATCACTCCAAGCAAAGCTTGGATATGCGCTTGAGGAGCGATGCATGTATTCATAGGTATTTTGCCCAAGTCCACATATGCAAAGCAACAGTTTTACCTTCTGTACTACTCTCTAGATATCTATCACTCTTCATAAAAAATCATAAATATTTACGGAGATGCACCGGTGAAATCTCAAAGTATAATCTCACACATGTATTCTACATTTATATATATTCTACATTTGTATATATTCTATATTTTATACAAAGTACATGGATTTGGATGTTTACCAATTAATAATTTTCACCTTAATAAATTTAAGTTGATGGATGGAATCTCGTTGGAATATGTATGTACATACGTATATATGTATATATATATATGTGTGTATATATGTATATATATTCCAGAGCTTGTCAGAATGCTGACATTATATTTTGCTTATATTTCATGTAGTTTAAAGAAAACTATTTGGCTTGAGAAATTCCTTGCAATCAATTTACAGTCTCAGAAGCTTCAAATTTTTATGCATATAATTGAAAGCAAGTGTTCAATTTTATGCAATGCAGTGTCACATTATAGACTCCATAACCTACCCTCTCAGTGTTTTCTGTTCTTTGGTGCCAGCTTCATCACTGAATATTTTAGATTACTCCTTGGCACCATCACAGAAGTTTTAGAGGTGACTCATTTGTATTCAGGGCTAGTTCTTAGCTGAGAATTGGAGGCACTGTTTATTGGAGAATCTGCATACAGACTTGTGAGGCAGGGTGCACTTATACTTGGGTGGAATCTGAGTCTTAAGAGATGGTATGCTTGAGCTCTGATTAGGTAATGGCTATACCTTACTCCAATAATTCTATTTTCCTATGTTGATCTAAGTATACCTACAAGCTGTGCAGATTTAAGAGTAAAAATATATCCTAACACTGAATGAAGAAATTGTGTAGATAAAATGTCAAAAAAGATGAGGTTGGAAAATTGACATGCAATTGTTGTGTATGTAAATATTTTAGGGGATTACTATGTTACTCACCCTAAACTGATTGGGGATTGTGCCCTACCCTAGGGTGTGACCTGGCATTCTGCCCCCACCCTAGGGTAGTACCTGATTCTGCTTCCACCTTTGGTTGGTATCTGATCCCACCATTGGGTGGTACCTGATACTGGGGGATAAAAACAAGGGTCTGTGGAAGGCCAGGGCTTTTTGGCTGGAACTGCGGCTGAGTCTTTGGACTTCAGTCTTGTCCACCGAATAAAGCTAATATTTCCACGAGCCTGACTGTCTGCGAGCTGTTTACCCGCTGTTTCACCTCAGAACCGTCGGCTAGACAGGGTGGCAGATGTGTGCTCCGAGCTGGAAGAGAAAGGCCTCATCCTCCATCCCTCCATCAGTCAACCTCTTCAGGGGCAGTCTTGCAACAGCAATTAGTAGGAAAACAATATCATTTTCACATTTAGTTTAAAATGGTTCTTTTTGCTAGCTTGTGGATATATTTTCAAAATATTTTCAAATATAAAGTGCTTTTCACTAAATATTTACTGGTAACATATGTTGTTTCAGAAGCTACTTAAATTATTTGGACACTAATAGTCAACCCAGGCTGCTATCATCAATGAGGTGTCAATAAATCAATGATTAATTAATTGTGTTGGATATTAAGTAGTCTATCATTATCTATTGCTGTTTGACAAAGTTTTCAAGATTTTTTGTCTTTGATTTATGTCTAAATATTTTCTATAATCTATTATTGGTTTATTTGATATTAGCATTTTCAAAAGTTTAAAAATGATATTAGAAAGGAATTTATAACTCACTCTACTGGAAAATAGCAGGAATTTTCTCAGAACTAGAAATTGAAATTCTGATAACACTGGGCCTGAGCGATTGCACAGAGAATAGGATTCTTGCCTTGCTTACAGCTGATTCAAGTTTGATCCCCAGCATCTCATATTGTTTCCTGAGAATGCAGGCGTTATTCTGAGTGTAGAGCCAGAAGTAACGCTGAGGGCCACTGGCCGTGGCTCAATAACCAAAAATCAAAAACTAAAGTAAAAAAAGAAAGAAAGAAAAAAATAGAGAATATCAGTGATAAATTTCTTCTCTTTTATTTTCATGATTTTTCTTATATATATGTTATATATATATATATTTATATATATACAGTGATTGAAATGTCAAAATAGATTATTTGTAATTTATATATTTCAATAATTTAATGTTAATCATTAGGATATATTTTCTGGGAAAATTTCTGGAATGTTCTAAGAAATTTACTGATACTAAAAATAATTTTAATATAATTCCTACTTTGACAGTGGTATTAGTATTTTATATTTTCTTAATGTTCCTATTATAATTATTTTATATCACATTAATTTTCAATATGGTGTCTTTTTTTCTTTTCTTGAGCTTAGATCTTTCCTTTCATAGTTTAAAGTTATCAGTTATCTAGTGTTATTTGACTATTCGAATGATGTAAATCAGGGGTCCTCAGACTATGTCCATGGGCCACATGCAAGGACATTTATATGTTTTTGCTCCTTGCCTCTCTGCTTAGCAGCTGACTCACACCCACAGTGCATATGTATGGTATGTATACTCCACTCTCAGATTCTCCTCCTCAATACTGTCTCTCAATTCCTTCTCTCAGTCTATTGTAAACTGTTAGAATGAGAGTTTTGAACCACATGCAATAGTTTGCATCCATTGGAGTCACATCATTAGTTTGAACCAATAGCGACTCAGGTTCTGATCAAAGGTAAAAATCTGTGGATCACATAAATTAATCTAATCACTGGAGAAAAAGAAACTAGTGGATATTTGTACTGCCAATTTTTAATGCTTTATACAAAAATGAATAATGGATAGTTAAAGTGAATAATGGAAACATAAATGATCACTCAAGAGGCCCTAGAAAACAAATTAAATACTTGGATTGAAAAAAATATAAATCAAAGAAATTTTGAAAAGCAGAGAATTCTGAAAAGTGTTGAATTCTATTTTACTGCATTTTTGAACTCTGAAAATTAACTTACCAGTTAAAAATTAGAAAACTCTTGTAATGATTGCCTTGAAAATATTGAACATACAATCAAAAAGTAATATGCTGCTTTATATTTTAGAACTTTTAAAATTATTGTAACAGGATCTTCCTCTTAGAGTCTCATGTTCTCCTAAAATGATATTGGTTGTACTGATTTTAAATTTACGTACATGACAAAGTTAATAGTGGAAAATTACTAAGGAAAGTATAATTCAGAGGAAACTTTCATTAAATTTTCTACTGACTTTGGTGTAACTTAGAATAACTCCTATTAGTTCTTCTGTAAAATGGTAATTTTGTGTTAAAATGCCCTGAATGTCTTTTCATTAGTAACATGTGCTAAATGTTCATGAATTTAAATATATTATATAAACAGATACTTTTAGAAATGCTCAGTATCTAGCATATTGTTTTCTTTTTGTACACTAAAATGTGTATCAGTAAATCTCTTTTTAAATAAGAAAGTGTGAAATAGAAAGAAAGAAATAAACTGACTTTTGACATATTTGACATCTTTCCTTGGTTATTTCTTAACACCAAATAGATTCCTGATCAAAGGTTCACATTTTTTATATCTATCCAATGGTATTTGTAAAAGTTGATGGCTAGATTCAGTAACTCTGAAAAATATTATTACAATACTTATAAATTTGACTTTAATAGCATGCAATGGTATAGAACCTAATAAAAATATCTTGGTCTGTGGGTGATATAGATTATTTGGGGATAATTATTACATAATATTAATAATATGTTAATATTATTAATAATTATTATTACACAATAGATAATAATGACATATGTTCTCCAATATAAGTATAAAATATAAAGGTAAGAATTTGTCAAATTCAAAATTTACTTGGGGGTAGTGGTGATGTATATAATCTCTCTATAGCCTCTGAGCATTGGTTGATTTTCAGAAATCAATGCACAAAAAAAATTTATTAAGTTGTATGATTTCTATGTATACAACTTATTTTTGTTACTTTATCTCAAAGACATATTTCAACTATTGTGCAAGGATATTGTGCCAGATATATAATAAAGGAGATAAGGTGCTACCTTGTATGTAGCTGCCCTTTGTTTAAATCTTCAGAACATTATGCTGTCCCCCACACACAATCAGAGTAATTTCTGAGTACAAAAAAAGGATAAATGGCCACAGGTTTATGTGTCACACCCAAAAGAAACCAAGAATAGTATATGTCTATATATCTCATTATAGTGACAATATCCTTGTATGATTTTTATCTTTTTAATTTAACTATGTTAAATATAATCAACAAAATATACTTAAAATTATAAAATCAGGTTATGTAATGAAACTAAGTTTACACTTAGAAATATTGTACTAAATTATGTCAAGTTCTTCATTATTATACTTGAATACCATGTATAGAGAACTTACTAAGAATAAAAAAATTTACATGGAAATGTTGCTCCATTATATTTTAAGACTCATTGAATCTAAGATACTTGGTTTAAATTTCTTTATAAATCTAAATATGCAACTTGAGTTATTACCAATTCCTTTGCTGGATAGTTGTTCTTTTAAATTATTTAAATTAATAATTTAATCTATGCAAAATAAAAACTCTATATAGAATCTAATAATATTCAATAAAGCTTTAACGTGTTATTAAACATCAAAGTCAAGGAAGCAACTTAGAAAGTATTAGGAAGAAGTAGCATATAAATCAAATTAGAGTTAGAAAAAAGTCACTCTAATTCTAAGCATGACTTACTCAATTATTATTATTATTAATTATTAATATTATTATAACTAGAAAGAATTTTGAGGCTTTTAAGTTTGGTCATATGTGAAGGTCCCTGTATATAAATGTCAGGGATATTGCAACTGGGGTTTCTATTATCTTATGCTCTCAATTTCCATTGCTCTGGAAATTGCTGTGTACTTAGCCTGATTAATTTAGTTATTCTTATTTCTCTTCATTTTACCATGTATCAATCTTACATCAATCCCACCTTAATTATAAAACTAATCAGAGATGATATGGAGGAAGGTGAAGGATCATTGCCAATTGTTATCAACCAAATTGGAAGCCAGAAATAGATTGTTCTAGGGTTCTATGATTTCATGGGCCACTGGGAACATGCAAAATAGTTCTTATGTAACTATGTAATGCTGAGGGGCTGGACCAGGGTTAGACTGGAAGGCTCATGTTCTAACACACGTACTATCTCCAGAGAAACTTTGTCTCTCACTTTAAATATCTGGTACTGGTAATCCTAAAAATAGTAAATAGAAATTCTCTAGGTGTGATTTATTTCCATGACCTGTTAATTTTATTCCCTTAAAATGGAGTGTTATTTTTACCTTTCTAAAAGGATGACCTAAGTTCAGAGAGCAATAGATATTAAGAATACTGCTTTTCATGTGGATATCACTACTTTCCTCTTATGCACAAGATACCTCATACTACTACAAAATGTTCCCCCAAAACCTCCCAAACTAAACCAAAATAATGTCATGACCTAATGCAACAGAAATGGCAGTATAACAGTATGATTTTAATTCTTAATGTACATTTTGTTTGTTTATATATTCCTTCTATCACTGTTTAACTAAGAGGATGCTGCAAAGAAGATCATGTGGAACAATATAAAGTCTTCCTGAGATGTTGGATTAACTGAATACCATTCAGCACAGTATATACTTTGTTACTCATTGGTTGAGAAACATCTTTGAATGTAGCACCTTGGATTGGTGTTGAGACCACTTGTTCTCCACTGCAGTGTGTAGTCTGGTTCTTCCTAATAAATATCCCAAATCTCAGAAAAATGCTCTTTTGTGTTCCTGGCTTTCCCTGGTGAGCTGCCCTGATTCTTAGGAGTGGAAGGCTTACATGTTGGAATTATTGAATCTGTGTGTGTGTGTGTGTGTGTGTGTGTGTGTGTGTGTGTGTGTTTGCGTGTGTGTGTGTTGGAATTATTGAATCTGTTTCACCCTCTTCAGTGTGTGTGTGTGTGTGTGTGTGTGTGTGTGTGTGTGTTCTCACTGAGTCACCCTATAACTATTACATAAACTAGTCGGCCTACCGTATTTATTCGAGTACAACGAGCAGAATTTTCTACCAAAAAAAGAAATCAAAGTTTGGGTGCGCTTTATAAATGAGGGCTGGGGTGGGGTGGGCAGTGGCGGCTGGTCCAATGAGGGCATAGGCGAATTGTGAGTTGGCACTGCACCTTTTCTGAACTGCAGCCGTGCACTGTACGAGAGAGAGAGAGAGAGAGAGAGAGAGAGAGAGAGAGAGAGAGAGAGAGAGAGAGAGAGAGAGAGAGAGAGAGAGAGAGAGAGAGAGAGAGAGAGAGAGAGAGAGAGAGAGAGAGAGAGAGAGAGAGAAGAAACCTGGCCTATCTCTAGTGACATCCTGGCTTCAAACATCATGGGAAGACATACCAAAAGAAATGATCATCAAGAGTTTTTTGAAGACAGGCATCAGCAATAAAATGGACAGCACAGAAGACGACCTGTTGTGGAATTCAGACTCAGAAGAAAGCGAAGAAACTGAAGAAACAGATGTTCCTGCCAACTGGGACACTGATGAAAAATTAACTAGAGAAGAATGGGAACAACTCTTTTTTTTTGGGGGGGGGTTTTCGAACCACACCCGTTTGATGCTCAGGGGTTACTCCTGGCTAAGTGCTCAGAAATTGCCCCTGGCTTGGGGGGACCATATGGGATGCCGGGGGATCGAACCGTGGTCCTTCCTTGGCTAGCGCTTGCAAGGCAGACACCTTACCTCTAGTGCCACCTCGCCGGCCCCGGAACAACTCTTTAGTGTATCTGATGATAAATCTGGCTTGGAAGCATTTTAAATCAATATAGTTACTGGAAATTTTATTTCGGTATTGTGTTTATACCAGTTTATGTTGTCAATAAATGATTTTTATCATGGCCGCACCTGTTCAACAACGTTTTTTGGTCAATTAATGCTTGGTGTGAAACAAAATTTTAAACCGATTTTTAATTGAAAATTAGGGGTGCACGTTATACATGGGTGTGTGTTATACTCAAATAAATATGGTAGATTATGATAAAAAATGAGTGAATGACTAGGTAAACAAGAACAGTACAGGTGGTACTATAAATTGCCAAACTACAGTTATATATATAAAAATGTATGAGTCCCAAATCCTTGAGTTTTTATTTTCCAGCAAGAATTGAATAGTAAACTTCATGTATAAAGTCCATAAACTTTTAAAAATATTTTATTAAAAACATTGTGATTTACAAAGTCATTCATAGTTGTATTTTAGAGACAATATTTCAGGGCCAACCACACCAACTGTTCCGACGTCCTTTTATAATTGTATTTTTTTCCTCCACTCATTTTTTTTTTCTTTTCACTGTACTTTGGGGAAAGAAGTGTTTTAATAATTCCCATTTAAAAATGTAGTTCTTTATGCAATTATTCTAAATATCAAATATAATGATATATTATCCTTTTCTTGCTTACTTTGTTTAACATAGTATCTTCCAGTTGCACCCATGTTACAGCACAATGCATGATTAAATCATTCCATATATACATATATATGCATATATATATATATAATATTCCATTTTATATATGTACACATCTTCATATCCACTCAACTATTACTGGACATCTAGGTTGATTCCAACTCCTGAGTAACTGCAACTTAATGAGTGCTGGGATGCACTCAGTAACTGGGATCAACTTAACAAAACAGGTGAGAGACTTAGGCCACAAAAACTGCAAAACACTTAAGAAAAAAATGAAGAAGACCTAAGAAATGGGAAAAAAATCAGTGCACATGTACTGGAAAAATCGATGTTTTCAAAATAACCATCTTACCTAAATTGCTATATAGATTCAAGGCAACTCCTATCCAAAGCAGATAATATTCTTCAAGGACTTAGAAAAATTAGTTTTAAAAATTGTGTGGAACCATCAAAGACCTAGGATAACCAAGCCATATTGAAACAAAGAAACTGGAAGATATCGCATTACCTAACTTGAAGCTCTACTGCAATAGTGATCACAACAGTATGGGTATTAAAA
This sequence comes from Suncus etruscus, assembly GCF_024139225.1. Lineage (NCBI taxonomy): Eukaryota > Metazoa > Chordata > Mammalia > Eulipotyphla > Soricidae > Suncus > Suncus etruscus. The sequence goes on from NC_064849.1 coordinate 81,614,644, forward strand.
CAAAGACAAACTTTCAGATCAACAAGTAAGAATAGAATATCTTTTGACTTATCCCCAAGTATATGTTCAATCATTCTTTGACAAAGGAGTCAAGAACTTGAAAAGAAATACAAACTATCTCTTCTATAAATGGTATTGGAACAATTGTATAATCATGTATAAGAAATTAAAGATTCATGCATATCTCACAAAAATCTTACATAAAATGAATTGAAGGCCTTGAGGAAAACACAGAACACTACAAGACTTAGATTTCAAAGAAGTCTTTGATGATAGGATGCCAATGGCAAGGATTATAGAATCAAATCTGAATAAATAGGACTACATCGAACTAAAGTCTTCTGTATAAGCAGAGAAAAATTGTCTAAAATTAAAACAGTTAGCTGAGTGGAATAAGATATTTGTACTCAACACATCAGATAAAGGGCTGATTTCTAGGATACACAAAGTATTCTCAAAGGGACTCCACAAAACCTAAAAATACCATCAAAATAGAGAGAGAAAATGAAGACACTTTTTTTTTTGCTGTGACCCTCAGGGTTCACTGCTGGCTATGTGCTCAGAAACCGCTCCTGGCTTGGTGGACCATATGGGATGCCAGGGATACCTTTGGGTATCTATTCCCAGACAGTCAACCATACTTTTATAAAAGTGTTTCTATAAATTAATTCTTACCAGTTGAATTAATTTGTATTGTACCATCAGTTTTCTTTCTGTTTCTTGTTAACTAAACTGGTGATTTAAAAAAAAAAAGAAAATTAGATTGTATGCTACAAAATGCGAAGAGAAAACTTTAATCTCTCAACCCCACAAGTAACTATTTACCTAGATTAATTTCTTTCTAAAAATTCTCTTTTTGCAGGATTGGAAATTTGAAATAATTGCCTTTTTCTAGATATAAACAATGTTTTGACCTTATAATAGCCACATGTTACTCTTCTATACATCAGATGGTTTTAAATTAATTTAGCCTAATAAAATTATAGTGCATGAGCACATGGTCTAACTAGATATTAACTAAGATTTATTACCTTGAATGATACTGGAAAAAAATCATTTTTCTCATTAAATATGACTTCATCTTTTAATATTTGTGATAGAATTAGAAATACCTAACATATACACTAGGTATATAAGAAGTAAATAATATTTTATATTGTATTTTAAGAGGCAGTAAATAAACAATCCACTTTATAACTTTACATTTATTTCTGATAGTTGAATGATGACTTACAGTATATAAATATGATGCTTGAAAGGCAATTACTGGTAGTGACAAAATGTGACTATGGGATGTTTTTTAAATATATTCACCATTATTTGGAAGTTAATGATTGAGGTAAAGTATTTTGAAAAGATCTTATATTTATATTTTATTAAATCACAAGAGTTCTTCACTAGGGACAAATCATGTACTCAAAACTCAATTGAAATCTTTCATAAAATGCTATTTGACTACACAGTGACAGGAATCATATTGAAAGAAATTTCAAGATATTTATTCAAGACCTGACTCATCAGGATTTATATATGCAAAGATTTTATTGACCTTTGAGTCAATGGAAGTTCATGCAGAAATTTTGCCTGAGCAAACAGAGCTGAATCAGGACCCAAATGAATTAATTTAGTGCATATCTGTACTAGAGATTGGCAATCTTCCAAAATGAATATGCAAGTAGGAAAGATGTGGATTTCTAAAGGTAAAACTGGACTGCTTTTTATTTCTTCTTAACAACATAAAATAAAACAAACTATTGCTAATGGAGGAAGAAATATTCTAACATAGATGGTTTTATTCATTTAAACCAATGCTTTGTTTTCACAAAAAATTTTCATCTTATTTTGTCAGTCAAGGGCTAATTAATTCCAGAAGTATATAAGGTGTAGTATGGAGGATGAAGGGATGAAGCAGGAACATTTAAAGACTAAGTGCAAAGTTGTAAAATGAACAGTGCATAAGATAGATATGCAATTATTTTGAATCAAACTAATCTTAGTGAGTGGGTATAACAGCTATGATAGTATGCCCACTTACTAAAAAGAGAAAAATAACATTGATCTTATATTGGATTCTTTTGGTTAATTTTATATATAGATTGACCCTGTAAGCCAGGAAGTATTAATAATAAATGAAGAAACAAAAACAAGAGAAATTAAGAAGTTACACACTCTGGGGCAAGAGGGATATTACAACAGGTAAGGTGTTTGCCTTGCACACAGCTATTTAGGTTCAATCCTTAGCATCCAGTAGTGTTCCTGGCATATCAGGAAGTAACACATGAATGCAGTTAGGAGTAACTCTTAGGGTTATATTTTTTTCATTTAAATGTTCTAATTAGGCCATTTAGGTACAGTTACTTTCATTGATTCTATGAATAATCTCAAATTTATTTATCTATTTAATTTTAACATTGACTCATATCCTGGAACAAACACCTTTTTACTTTTTGCATGTTTTTTTTTCATTTTGTTTGTGTTTGTTTTTTGCACTATGTAAGCTATGTCAATGCCTGAAGTCTCTGGTTAGAGCGAGGGCCCAGCTTGCTATGGACTCAAGCACTTTGAGAAGACCAGGTAACTGCTTACTCTTGTAATTAATTATTTTGGCATTTATTTGCAATGTATAAGCAATATTATTATATTATTACTTTCATTTTAAAATTTTATATTAACTGACTCTGAATTAAAAGGTTTTTTACCTCTCCCAGATTTCCATCTTTATCACCCACGACACAATTTTTAAAATACTTTTTATTGAAACCCCTGTGATTTAAAAAGTTATTCACAGTTGTGGCTTAGAAATACAATGGTTCTGGACCAAATCCATAACCAGTGTTGACTCCCTCCACCAATGTTTCCAGAATGCATCCTAGGCAACCACAGCTTCCACAGCCTGCTAGCAAAACAGGCTGGTTTTTAATACTGGTTTTAACATTTGAATCTCATTATTCCATTGTTGTTGACTCTGGCTTCTATATTTAGATCTGTCATGGGGGGGGGTCACAACCGGCAGCACTCAGGTTTTATATTTAGAAATCACTTCTGGCAGGCTTCGGGGACCTTATGGGGTGCCAGGATTCAAACCACCATCCTTCTGATGCAAGGCTAATACCTACCTCCATGCTATCTCTCCAACCCCAGATCTGTCCTTTCTTAACAGCAATTCACCTGAGACCCCTTGGTATCTGTCCCCATTTTTTCATATTTGTGATTCTTCTCTTCCACTCAATTTCCTTTCTACTCTGGGGAAGAGCATGCTTTGATAACCCCCATTTAAACTATTGCACTTATTCTAAGTAACACATATAAGAGATATCATTCAATATTCATTCTTCTGACTTACTTCATTTAATATAATATCATTCCAGTTCCATCATTTTTGCAGCATATTGCATAATGTCATCATTTAATATTCCAATGTATATATTACCATATTTTCATGATCCACTCATCTCATGGGCATCTAGGTTGATTCCAACTCTTAGCTATTGTACTGAGTGCTGCGATGAATAGCAGTGTGCATACAACCTTTTGGATGACTGTTATCTGCACATGACAATTTTTATTCTGTGCTAGGATAGTAAAACCCAATTATCAATTCAATTTATTTCATTAATGTGTAAATGATCAAAGATTGAGCCTTATATTATGTTATGATTAATAGCATTTTGGTTAATTCAATCGCTTTCTATAATTTGCATTCCCTTGCAAACTTTTGTAATGTTTTTAGTTGTCCCTTTTCTGTGTATTGATAAATACTATATAGTTCAGAAGCATCTTGGTTATTTGTAAGTTTTTATTCTTGGAGAACACTCTACTGAATTCCAGTAACTATTGTCATTCTGTTCAGAAGTTATGAAACTTTTTAAACATGAAATCCCTTTTATCACCAACATTGAAATTATTTACACTTGTTTGGGTACAACATATTCTTTGACATTTTCCCAAACAAAGGTTAGGGGATTGGAAATTATCTGCATCTGTGAATGCTTTAAACTATTTTAATTACATTTATAGATGACTTATGAGCTCACAGATTTATAGATATTATATTTATCATTCTCTTTCAGGAAAGTCATTCTTAATATTCTTTCTCTATAAATATTAAATATTGGAAATTTGGTGAAATCTGTATAAATATGTATGCTATTTTTCTTATTACCAATATATTTTCTATTTCTATTATGGGATATATTGATAGATTCAAAGACCTATCATATGCAAATTGTCCCCATTATTATATTTTTGTTTATATTTTATCTAGAATATAATTTTTCTTTTATATGCTTTTTATTATGGAAAGCCACAGGGCTTGACTCTAAGACACTTAATTACATAGCATTAATACATTTATATTCCTAATTATTATTTTATATTATTTATATATCTATATGTAATTTTATAAGTATGATGTGTATAGTTTTTATATATTTATTACATGTATATAATTTTATATATTTACACATAGTTTTCAGATCTTTTCTTTTTGTTATTGTGGTCGAAGTGATTTACAATTCTTTCACAGTAATATTTGAAGCACATAGTGTCAATGAATGAGGGGCTTTCCCACCACCAGTGCTGTCCTCCCTCCACCCCTGTTCCCAGCATGCATCCCACATCTCCCTCCTTTATCCTCGTAATGCTAGTGCAACTGTTTCCCCATTGTACAGCTTGTTGTAGATTGGGTATCTATTTTGTTGTTATTGACTTTGGATTTGGTATTCATGTTTGATCAGTTTTTATTTCCACCAAATGAACATTTGACTGTATAGTATTGGTACCATTTGGCACGGGGAGGCAAACAAAAAAGAGAAAACTAGGAGGAGTTCATCTAGGTGTTATAAATATCCATTTAGAAGAGATAGGGGAAAGAAGAAAAGATAGCAAAACAAAACAAAAACAAAAACAATGAGGAAGTAGCAGCAAAATTACAAAAAGTATAAACACAAAATAAACCAAAAACAAAATAAACCAAAAACAAAAACCATCAGCTATAGAAAAAAAGAAAGAAAAAAAAAACAGATAGCATCAGCAACTTCTTATAAAAGGGATTGTCGTCTTCTTCTTCTTCTTCTTCTTCTTCTTCTTCTTCTTCTTCTTCTTCTTCTTCTTCTTCTTCTTCTTCTTCTACTACTACTACTTCTTTTCCTCTCCTCTCCTCTTCTTTTCTCCTCCTCCTCATTATTATTATTATTGTTGTTATTATTATTGCATAGGCATGGTAAAATATCGGGGAAATTAGAACAGGAATTCCCTTGACCTAAGAGATACACGGTTTCTCCCCCATTGAAGCATACTGCCTTGGAACAACTACAGGCTACAAACTGACTCATTTGCACCCCCCAAATCATGCCAGGAAACTTTTTATCATGCCAGGAAACTTTCCACTCAGATGTGGGTGATGACACCTCCTCGCTGTAGCTGGAGATCTTGTTATTTGCATAGGTCATAGGGTGAAGGCTGGGAGATAGTTTTTCTTCATGGTTCTAGGAGTTCTGTTTCATCACTGTTGTTGTAATCAGTCTTCTGTAATTAGTGGTCTTGGTTTTTGTTCAGAACCTAGGACAGAGCCTAGGCCCTAGGGTATAGTCTTTCAGCATAGTTTAAAAGTTCTGCTCAGTCGCAGTTGTCAATGTTTGACCTCTGGAATTAGAGATCTTGGTTTTTGTACAAATACTATCAGAGGCCTAGGCTAGGAACTTTCTCATTGGTCCCTTGATAGGTTCTATCCAGACGATATTTGTCAAAGTCATTCTTCTGTAGATAGTGATTTTGGTTTTTGCTAAGAGCAAAGTATGACATGTCTCCTGGTTGCATCTTAGCATTAGGTGATGAGATGAAACATCCCTCTCTTATCTCAAGTTGTTGCCATTTCCTCATGTCAGGATGTCATGTTAAAACTGGTGTATATTGGAGCCAGGATGGCATTCAGAGTTTTCCCTGGAGAAATATGGTTCCTGGTTCTATTGCTGGGACCTGTGTTGGTTCCACATCTGGGATCTGGTGTTTGGATTGGACAGTCACTGTCCAATTACATGGAGTCTAAGTTGGGTCTACATGACAGAGCTTATAGTGGGACGCAATACTGCAGTTTTTAAAAAAAATATGAGTTCTTATTTC